>NC_039248.1:8003389-8303389 GCF_003368295.1 Carassius auratus | reverse complement strand
AATTATCACTTGGAAAAGGCGATATTCATTAAAGTGAACCACTCCAGGGGAAAAGATGAGCTAAAGCAACAGGATTAGAAATAACACACTGGCAGAAACAACATAATGTTAAATCCTGTGATTTTCCTGTGGGTTGGTATTCAGTAAGTCCCTTGTTTTCTGATGAGAAATGATGGGTAATTAGGAGTTGCAGATCACTTGGCTCAGTATGAGGTCAGATCTGGTCTGGTCCAGAAAGGCCTGTTTGTAAGGCTCATTTGTGTGTGGAAGGTCACTGGAGGGGTTTGATAAGGTAAAGCTTCTCTCCATGTTCACTTGTAAAGATGGGAGCTTTTTTGTAGTGCTCTAACAGTTCATCCATAGTATTGAAGCGGCGTTGACCGATGCAGTAAACTCCATTCGACAGCTGCACTTTAAAGTGTTTGTTCTTCCCGACTGCTTTCAGAGACACTGAGAAATCACTCGGCTGGAGAGAAGGAGAGAAAAAGAAACAGAATGTTAGTTTAGTGAACTTCAGCCTACAGGTGGCGCAATAAGCCATAGATTCCTTTTCAGCTCCCCAGCATTGCACATTTCTGGTGTTTTCCTTATTTAACAAAGCTGAATAAACTCATCTGCTGATAGTCCTGAGCTGGGTGTATACAATAGAGAAAACATCCCAAATATGCAGTAACAGAACTGCTCTAGATTGAAAAGCATGTTTATTTCAATGACATGTACAGGTGCATATAAAAGAATAATAATATCTTTAAAAAAAATCACTTTTTGGTAACTTATTTCAAAAAGTGAAACTTTCATATATTCTAGATTCATTGCATGTAAAGTAAAACATATCAGTTTTTTTTTTTTTTTTTTAATGTATTTTTATGATTAGAGCTTACAGCTCATGAAAGTCAAAAATCCAGTATCTCAAAATATATTTCCTAAGATCAATCAAAAAAAGAAAAAGAAAAAAAAAAGAAAAGGGATTTGCAAAACAGAAAAGTTCAAGTTCTTTAATGTATGTTAATTTATGGACTCAATACTTGGTTGTGGCTTCTTTAGCACAAATGACAGCTTCAGTGAGGTGTGTTATGGAAGCGATCAGCCTGTGGCACTGCTGAGGCACTATTGAGCATTCAGCTCGTCTGTATTGTTGGATCGACTTCATATGGGGTTCAGGTCAGATATGTTGGCTGGCCAATCAAGCACAGTAATATTATGGTCAGTAAACCTTTTGGAATTAGTTTTGGCACTGTGCTAAATTCCTGCTGGAAAAGGAAATCTGCATCTCCATAAACCTTGTCAGCAGATGGAAGCATAAAGTGCTCCAAAATCTCCTGGTAGATATCTGCATTGACTTTTGACTTGATAAAACACAATGGACCAAAACCAGCAGACGTCACGGTACGGTAAATCATCTCTGACTTCAGAAACTTCACACTGGACTTCAAGCACATTGTTTTCTCTCCAGTCTTCCTCCAGACTCCAGACCTTGAATTCCAAATATAATGCAAAATTTACTTTTATCTGAAAAGAGGACTTTGACAGTTATTTTTTCCTTAGCACAGGTAAGATCCTTTCTGTTTCAGAAGTGGCTTGGGAGCCCTTTTCCTGAAGACTTCTGACTTCTGAGAATGAGAATGAACTCTTGATGAACTCTTGATGCACTGACTCCAGCTTCAGTCCACTCCTTGTGAAGCTCTCTCAAGTGTTTGAATCAGCTTTACTTGACAGTCTCAATCTTGCGGTCATCTCTGTTGCTTGAGCACCTTTTACTACCAAATTTCTTCCTTCCAGTCAACTTTGCATTTAATATGCTTTGATACAGCACTGAACAGCCACCCCTTTGAGTAATGACCTTCTATGACTTACCCTCTTTGTGGAGGGTGTCAATGATTGTCTTCTGGACCATTGCCATGTCAGCAGTCTTTCCCATTATTGTGGTTTCAAAGAACAAGAGACAGTCTTTTAATGATACTCAGATGTAAACATTCCAATATTTCGAGATACTGGATTTTTGGCTTTCATGAGCTGTAAGCTCTAATCATCAAAATTAAAATGTTTTAAATATTTTACTTTACATGTAATGAATCTAGAATGAATGAAATTTTTACTTTTTTGAAATGTAACAAAAAAAAAGGACTTTTTCAAGATATACATTTTTAGATGCGCTTGTATGTCCACGATAAAGAAATGTAGCTCTAAATTTATCAAGCTTTTAAAAATGTACTACTTGTTTCATATGGTTTTAAAAAATAAAATCTTACAGAAAAGTAAAAATTTAATGGGTCTAAAATGTCATGGAACAGTAATAAAAAAAGTTTCCTTATACATTAAATATATAGAAATATATCCATCACTATCATTTATTATCAATTGTTTATGTTTTTTGGTCACACCACAATACATTTTACAACCTAAACTTACCAAAGTACCTTATATTTTAAGAAAGTTGTCCAGAAAAAAGGTGTTATGATATCTAATGTCTAATAAATAACATGCAAATAAAACAATTAGAATAAATTACTGAAATTTTTCTGTAAAACACTATTAACTGTTAAGTGACCTCTAATTTAGAATAAAATAAATAGGGGAATAACTTTATTGCATTAGATATGTCACATTGCTTATACATGATTGGACCAATTTCAGTGTAAGCTTTCTAACCCAGAGCATAACCTGTCCCGGGGCAGACTATTAGTTTCTGGCGAATGGCAAAAAACACCAGTATAAGCTGAGTGACTTACATAGTGCCTAAAACCCAAGCATGGTGAATGATCAGTGTTATTTTAGTATTACTTACATACTACTGTAGTTCTTATTGACATTTTGAATGAGTTTTATATATATATATCTATATATCTATATATATATATATATTAGGGGTGCTCCGATCACGATCGGCCGATCGTTATGCGCTTCTCATCAGTAAAGCCGGTTTTCTAATCAGCAGTTAATTCCATCAGGTGCGTGATTTCACATAGAGCAGCTGTTACTACACAGAGCCGTTGTTAATAGAGAAGATGCGCAAATCACGTTAATTTTCAGCGTATTTCGGTGCATCTTCTCAGTTAACAACGGCTCTGTGTAGTAACAGCTGCTCTATGTGAAATCACGCACCTGATGGAATTAACCGCTGATTAGAAAACCGGCTTTACTGACGAGATGCGCATTAACGATCGGCCGATCGTGATCGGAGCACCCCTAATATATATATATATATATATATATATATATATATATATATATATATATATTTTTTTTTTTTTTTTATTATTATTATTATTATTTTTTTTTTTTTTCGGGATTTATTTTAATAGAATAGTTACATTTATAGTAATTTTTTTTTTCATTGTAGTTTTTAAGAATATTCTGAATGAGCGTTTATTTTTATACTTTCAGTTTTCATCGTAGAATTGTTATATTTAAAGTCATTTTGTTATATGCTTTTCACCATTTTTTTATTTAATTTATGTTTATTTCAGTTTTTGTTTTCATTTTATTTCCAGTTCATAATGTTTTAACTGTTTTATTTACCCATAATAACCCTGCAAATGGCACCATGGACACAGCACTCAAGTGACTTTTCACAGCTATTGAAAGCAGTTCTCTGGTCACTGCATTTCGATTAGATCCAGATAAACCCTTGACTCACAGAGGACTCGCTGTCCCGCACAAGGAAGTCTCCCTCCACACCCCTCTCGTTCAGTGCACTCTCAGCCTGGTTCCGTGTCACGCTGCCATAGTACCAGTCCTTTCCGGCGAATTTCCCCGTGCGGGAGGGTCCCGTGTGGTTATTCTGCTGGGAATGGGAGCCCGAGGCTAATGGACCATCATTGAGCACAACCACATAGTTCTTTGGCACCAGACCCACCTGCCCACGGCAGTTCTTACACCTCCACCATTCTGGGTCATTCTCTGGCTTCTCCAGCACCTCCATCATCTCGCCCTTCTCAAAGTTCAGCTCCTCATCCGTGACGGAACTGAAGGGGTAAAGCGTCTGAACAGAGTGAAGGACTCTGGGGCCCTGACCGTTACTGAGGTCTGGCCTTGAGGTGAAGACAGCGGGAAAGTCAGCTGACGTGTCCTCCACCTCTTCCTCCTGGACGTAGTTGGAAGGGAACCAGCCCATCTGACCATTATAGCTGCCCCTCCACCAGCCGTCACTGCATTTCTCCAACACCATCAGCTGGGCTCCCTTCACCAGGCTGAGCTCATCCTCCCGCTCCGCATTGTAGGCAAACTTCGCCACCGCTGGAGTGTTCAGGTCATATATTCTTTCTGCTCCACCCCCGTTAGACGAGTACTCATCCGTGCTGGGTGTTGGAGAGGCTTCCCGTGTGCTCATTTTGCGTTTCGTTTTTCCCAAGCCTGAGATAGAGAAACAGAGGTATTACACATCAGACACAGTCATTATGTAAAACTCTGAGCTCTGCTAATTTGAAGTTGAAGAGAAAGGGCCGGGACATTGATTAAGGCTGTAAATTCTTCAACACTAATCATTTCCCGCTGAAAGAAGACATGTGATGTCATTACTGCAGCGTACCACATTTCCTCTTGTGCCCTCTATTTGTCCTTTTTCACATTCTCCAACCTCATCCATCACATCTCCTGTTGCTGCCAACCATCAAAATATTATATATAGATACTTCACCTTTTGTAAGCTCATGGTCAGTAAGATTAGTGTTGCTTTCAAAAGAAGATTCTAATAGTCAACAAGGCTGCTTTTATTTGATCAAAAATACAGTCACTTGATCCTTCAGAAAAAGGAAAGAAGAAAAAAAATTAAGAGAAAGGCGGTCCACCCATATAGATAGGTTTTTCAAGTTCAAGTTGCTTTATTGGCATGACATTTAAATTATAGTACTGCCAAAACACTTTAAGTATATGTAAATACAGAATATATTTACCCACCAAAGAAGTAATTGAGAGATAGAGAGAACAAATTTCAGTATCTCTTGTAGTGGTGTACTTGGGACAGACCAGATGAAAGTGCTTCTTTATCCTTGATTCAAATCACAGTGTCTGCAGAATCATCTTTTTTTTTTTTTTTTTTTTTTTTTAACAATAGGTGAGTAGGCCGATATTTTATGTTGCTGCATAAAAGGCTACATCACAAAATATTGTGTTAATAAATATGTTTACAGTGCTTGCAACAATGCTACACAGAAACAATTGCTTATCTGGGCATTTTGAATACTGCAACATGAGACATTGAGCAAAGACAGTGAGCATAATGACCCACCTAAAATATATTAAAACATAGTCAATAAACACATCTATATGTTCACACACATTAACACACAATCACACACAATTGTACCCAGCAGTTTCCTTCCTGCAGCAGATGATCCACACACCTGTTTGCACACACTTATCTCACCACTGCCTTTCCACTCAGCAAACAACACACACACACACACACACCCTCTCACTCTCTGTCTCCACCCCTAAGCTCCCCCCTCCATCTCAATAAACACCTGCAGAGCATTCTAAATGACAATACCTTCTTCACTATACTATGAAAGAATAAAAAAAAGAATGCAGGTGCTCACGTTGTCTGCTCAGCTGAGGAAAGAGAGTAAAGGTGGCCTAGTTTTAGAAGCGAAAAGCATCATGATATACTGTGTGTGCATTGGGGAGGATTGTTGTGGATGATTGTGTACATTCACACATGGTGTGTTTCCATTCAAATGAGGAGGACATGTGTCTAGAAATTACTAGAATGGGGCTAAATTCTAAAAAAAAGCTTTATGTTTTTCCCCCCTCAAAATTTATTATAAAAATGCAATAAAAAAAAAAAATTACCTGCCAGATTTAAATTTGGAGACAGGGTATTTAATTACCTTAAAGATCCAAAAAAATGACAATGTGTACCCTTCTTCTTTGTATGCATAAATATAATAAACAAGAACTCACATAGACAGGCATCACATCAGTGGCACTGTGTATGTAAATGGCCATGTGGCGTGAGAGTGTGTGAAATGTCAATTGCATGAGTCTCACAATGATTGCATGAGAGTTAGTAGCAGCCCTGTAAATAGGAAAGGAAATTAAATATTCATCAAAAGACATATTGGTCAATGACATGAGGCTCGTGTCTGAATTTATTACTTGATAAATTAAACCTATCCTGTACATTTTTAATTTCTGAATTTGAAGAAATTTTAATATTTTAGGGAGTACTCGAAGTTGGCCGGTACTCACCGCTACGCACTTCTATATCTCAATGCTTACCACCTCTTCTCACATGTTGGCAATACTTTGCCACTCAGAGATAAAGCATTAGCATCTGGGTTATTAGTAATGACACTCTATATATATATATATATATATATATATATATATATATATATATATATATATATATATATATATATATATATATATATATATCACACTGCGTGAATTATCTCATCTCAACAATGAGAGTCAGTCTGGTTAACACTATCTGCTATAGCTGATAAGGGCTTCCATTATTGTGCATGTGCATGTGCATGCACACACACACACACGTAATCTGTTGTACCGGCAATATAAAAAATTTTTTTCCACTGTCAAAATTTCAATTGCGATGATTTGCATATTCCAGCCAGTTCATAAGAGAGCACCAGCATTTTTCCCACTTCAAGCACTGAATAAAATTCACTTCATATACAAACTTCTCATAACTGTAAATCAGTTTAAACATGACGCATGAAGTAAAGGGCACATGATGAACACGTTCTGCTCAGTATATTGTTTTGCTTGTGGCAAGACAAGGAAGAATAGCAAACATTATTTGTTGAGGAAGAAAACAAAAGCCGTTCTGTGAAATGTTTTTACTACTGGATAATAAACACTAATGTACAATTAATGGAAGCATGAAATTCATCTCAGGTACACATACTAACAGACACACCAGGGACAACCTGTACGTAAATGCACACAAGCATTTTAATTTTTTTTCTAGTTTAAAAGTGTGTGTTGGGATTTCAGAAAACGTGCTTAAACTATTGTTACTCAAATAATTGTTAAATGGCAGTGGACTGCTGTTTTTGTGTAACTTTAGCCAGCAGTACCCAAAATTCTCTTGTCTATTTAGTCTAAATATACTTTCTATGTTGCACTCATTGCAAAATGAACATGTCTATAATAAAAAATAAATAAATAAATAAATCTTGGTTCAGTGAACTGATGACTCAAGATCTGGATCGATTCTGATTCTTGAATTAATTGTTTGGAGGTTTTAACCAATTTGACAGAAGTCGTTGTTGATGTAATCTGAAATTATTAATTAAAAAGGAATACCTTATATGATGATGAATTTGTCATTTTCTGTGAAAATATATTTAATTAGCATTATTTTTCAAAAGTATAACAACAAATAATAGTGTTAAATAGTTTGGGACACATGCTGAAAAGTTCATTTAGTTTGCTTTATTTCAAATTCTGAATTATGATTGGAGCTTTAAGGACAGCAAAGCTTTTTATGTCCAAACTGAAATAAAATAAAATTGTCCAGGCATTTATATATTTCTATTGGAGGCTTATTGGGACTCAGATGCTCCAAGTTTTACTGAGGTATTAAAGCTGTAGTCGATTAATTAAAGAAACTGTGCATCGACTACACTTGTTGTGTCAAATCATGTGATAAGGCTTTGCAATTTTGGATGTCCCCATCTTATATTTACTGTCGCTATGGTTACAGGTCTCAGTCACATATAGAATTCATACAGTCTGCTTCTTTTATGATGTCATGGAATTGAACAGCAGTATTGTAGTCACTTTGGACCGTGTGTTTGACAAGGACAAACAAGATATGTTTATTCATTAAAGTAAAACTATAAAAATACATTAATACAGCAAGAATTATCAACTTGTTTAATTCCTTAAAATTATTTTTCTGAAAAGAATCAAATTTTTCTTTGTTTCTTTCCATCTTTGTGTCACTGCTTTCAGTGGGGAAAGTGGCAAGAAAGACAGCAATAAAAGGTAAAAATAAAAAAATCTGAATGTGTAGCATCTGGATACATTAGAAACTGTATTAACTAGTGTTAAAGTGAAGCAAGAATCTTCTATGTGAAAAATGTTACTGTATTTCTGAATATGTCCTTCATTTCATTCTTTACATGGCTTTTTCCATCTACGTGTCATGGTTTGAGCCATCACGATGGAAAATGTGGTGGAAAATATAACAGCAATAAAAGGTAACTCCAATCTCAGTGTTTTATATGAATACATTTCCAGCATGAACTTTTAATTCTGGGAAATCACCGTATTTCTGAGCATATTCTTCTCCATTTCTCTCTTTGTATGACTCTTTCCAACTACATGCCATGGTTTGAGCCATGAAAACGATAAGAAAGATGTGACTACAACATAAGGCAAGTAAAATCTTTGTTTTGCATATGAAAAAACAAACAAACAAAAAAACTTAAGTATCAATCTTGTTTTCTGGAACAATCACTCTTTCTGAGCACAATCTTCTGTTTCTTTCTTTGCATGAGATTGTCCTACTACCGTAAATGACTTGGTTTGAGCCATCACAATGGCAAAAAAGGTAATAAATGTCATGTGACATCAAAAAACTTTATTAACTTGTGTTAAAGTGCAACATAAATCTTTTATTCTGAAAATCTAAATGAATTTCCGAATGTTCTTCTCTTTCTTTATTAGCATTACTCTTTCTAACTACATGCCATGGTGTGATCTGCCATGATGACCTGGCAAAGTAAATCATCCAACAGCAATATAAGGAAAGTCCAGTCTGAATGTTTTGTATATGAATACATCAGAAACTGTATAGTATTGTAAACTTTATTGTACATTTTCTTCAATTTCTTTGCATGACTCTTTATGCAACGGTTTGAGCCATCACAATATCAAACATGGTAATACATCAAAACACTGTTGTTACACTAGTGTTAAACTGCAGCATGATTTTTTTTTCTGTAGAATTTCTGTATATCTGAAATTCTCTGTTTCTTTCTTTGCATTATTCTCTCCATCTGAGCCATCACAAAGGCACACCTGGTAAAAAATAAGATATGATATAAATAATATGACAGCAATAAAAGGTAAGTCAAATATCAAAGTTTGAATACATCAAATAAATATTATATTCTGAAAAATCGTTATATTTCTTAGTATATTCTTTGTGTATTTCTTTGACTATTTCCAACTACATGCCACAGTTTGAGTGTTTCAAACAGTGCACAGTTTCTTACATCACAATGGCAAATGTAAGAAAGATGTGACAGCAACAAAAGGCAAGTCCAATCTAAATGTTTTTACGAGAATACATAAAAAATTATTAACTACCATCTTATATTCTGGAAAATCGCTGAATTTCTGAACATTTTGTTTTCTTTGCATTACTCTTTCTATCTACATGCCTTTGTCGGAGATGCCACAAATGGTGAATATGGTAGGAAAGATAACTGTAACATTAATCTTTTTTTTTTTTTTTAAGAAAATCTTTGCATGTTCTTCTGTTTCTGTGCATGACTCTTGTTAACTACATGACTTAGTTTGAGCAGTCACAATGGCAAAAATGGTGACAACATCAAAAACCTGCATTATATCGAAGTACAACATAAATCTTTTATTCTGAAAATCAATGTATTTCTCAACATGTTCATCTGTTTCTTTCTTTGAATGCCTTTTTCCCAACTGCATGCCATGGTTTGAGCTATCACAATGGTGAATATGGTAAAAAAAAAGATTATCTGACAACATCACACACACACACACAAAAACATGAATCTTTTATCATGGAAATTCACTCTATTTCTTAATATGTTCATGTGCTTCTTTTCAGTATGACTCTTTCAAATTATATGTCACATTTTGAGCCGTCACTGAGGTATAGTCTAGTAGTTCAGTAGATTCATACTGCAAGAATACTCAGAAGTTTTCTTTACATCATACTTTAAGTATACTACTACTAGGGGTGTAACGGTTCGCTGAAGAAAAAAAATGAACTGTTCGGTTCACCACACACGGTTCGGCACGCACTGGCACCGCGGTTCAACTTAAATCTGACAAAGCACTTGTAGTAATATGGTTTGCTATAAACAGCACGTTAAACTACGGAGCCCCACACATGACACGCAGGAAAAAATATAAGGCTAAATCGTAACTCGATTTATAAATTGTGCGCACGATTTACTAATTAGTTCCCTTGATTTGCTAAATCGTGCGCACGATTTAGCAAATCGAGCGAACACAATAGTAAATCGAGGGAACGCAATAGTAATCATATGCACGTTTTAGTAAATTGGGGGAACGAATTAGTAAATGTATTTATTTATTTTTTCTTGCATGTCATGTGCGGGAGTCTGTATAAAACAAACAGGGTTCAGGTAATATATGTTTCTGTTGATGGATGTGCATTCTGGCTTCCCAGACATTACAACAACAGCGATGAGAGAGGAAAAAAAAAAAAAAACACCTCGACAAATCTTTCACTTTTGTTCAAGTCATTTATTCCGTCATCACCCTGATGGTGATATTGCTCGCTCACAGATGAGATCTGAATAGCACACATTAATATGTGTTTAAACTAGACTCATTTAAGCTTTACCAGTTTAAACATTTAATAGTCAGAGGACGCAAGTTTGCAAACACAGTGAGAAGATTTGTGCGTGTGCTTATCCAAAGCGCGCAAACCCGCACCTCAGAACAAGCGGAAATATTAAGCTCTCTCTGAAGTATTTTGTTTAAAATTGACAAATTCAGACAAAAATTTTGTCAGAATGCCCATCTTGGTAAGTATCCTATAGAAGACATAGATGGCTGAACGTAGGCCTACTGGATCAGTGCATTCTCTTAAAGTGACAGTCTTTACATTAATCGAACAGCAACAACAAAGAAATCACTCACTGCTCTTGGTTAAAAAGTTTTTGTAATTTTAATAATTTAAATGTTTTAATGTGTATATATTTTGTTGTATGAATATCTGAACATACAAAACCTCCAAAGAAAGAACAGGGTATCTGCTTGTACACAAAAACATTTTATTATAGCTTCATGCATTCTTTTTTTAATATTAAATGTGGGTAATTTCATAAAAAAAAAAAAAAAAAAAAAAAAAAAAACATTTTGAATAAAAAGTTGAAAAAAGACTATGAACTGGATTCAGAATGAGCATCAAAACGTAGATCGATCAACACCCCAAAGCTTGACTGTAATTATCACCTCTTCATCTGTCGACTTTTATTCCATAACGTTACAGTTTTGATACTGTTTCATGTCAAATGATCATGTTATATCTGTTAGTATCTGTTGTTTCTTTTTTTCTTCTTCACTTGTTCTTTTGGAAATTCTGTAAAGAAGATGTGTACTAGCGCCCTCTACCAGATAACAATGAAAACACAGATTCTAGGTCAAGTTCAAATATATTTAGACTTTTTGTAAGTATAGGCCAAGTATACTTAAATTTAATTTTAAGCATATTTCTGAGAAGTACATGAAGCCCATTTCTGAGAAGAATAAAAAAGTAAACTAAAAACATACTTTCCTATTTTTAGTTTAAAAGAAGTATGCTAATAGCACACTTGAGTAAACTTCTTTTTTGTAATGGTTATCTCAACAATGCACATAAAAGCAAGTAGAGACAGTCTGGTCTTCCCTATTGCTATCTCTGCTATCGCTTATGAGGACTTCCATACTTCCATTATCACACATGTGCACACACACACACACACACACACACACACACACACACACACACACAAAACAGTATCAGATCAGTTGTTTGGCAAATGGTTCGTTTAATAAATAAATTTATGTTGTACCAGCAATAAAAACCATAAATTCACATTAAAGCTGCGGTGGGGAACTTTTGACGCTCTAGCGGTTAATAAACAGAACTGCTTGTGTCTTGCGGAAGAACATCGTAGCCGGAGCTACTTCTCTCTGTTTATGTCTATGAAGAATCATAAAGGTACTGGGTTACTCCGCCGCGGTACCCCCGAAGCAATCTAAAATAGTCCGAATATAAACACTTATTATAGGTGAACCCTAGTGATTCAGGACAAGCTAAAAACACGGTTTGGAAAATGGATTCATGGTGTACTAGCTTATTATGTTCATTTTTCTACATTTTGAACAGTTACGGACCGCAGCTCTGATTGGTTGTTTTTTTACCGGGAGTGCATGACTTTCTGCAAATGGCAATAGGATCACTGGGAGGAGCCAGAGGAGCTTGATTTTTTTTCACAGATTATCTGTCTCATATTCTACTGTCAGGACATAATGACAGGTTTAATAAATATGTAAAAAATATTTTTTTACAAAAGTTCCCTACAGCACCTTTAAAACAGGAGGAAAAGATCACATTGTGATGCAAATCCAAGTGAAATGGACTATCACAAAAGAAATAAGGGTGGAGACTTGATTGTATCAATCAGTTGTTGAAAGATCAGCTGAATGTGAGCTTGTGATCATTTTGAAAGAAAAGGTTTAAGATTAGTCAATTGACAGGAGAAGTCTGGCATACATCATCAGAGAGGTCTGGCATTTTGTGGAAGATGAAGTCATCATGACATATTCATTAAAAAAGAAAGGCATTTACAAAAAAAGATAAGGGGAATTTTCATTTCATGAAGTAGTTTTTCGTTATTTCTTTACAAAAGAGTCATAAGTGTGATGTAACCAACATGCAATATACTATGAAAAATAGAACAATGAATCATTTAAATATTAGATCATTTCCACTGTTTATGACGAGGCAAGGTCAGTTCAGGGTTTTCTTTATTAGCAACAATAACAAACAGGAAACTTTTCACCTCAGGCATGATGATCCCAGTGCTTCATTAAAATAGTGATGTTCTCTATTAGCATACTATGACATGAGAAAGTACTGGTCTAAAACAAGAAAAAAAAAAAGTAAGTGGGAATCCTCTAAAGACAACAGCTTTGAGGCATTAAGGTCAAAGTTTTCCACAGAAACAGTTTCTCAGGACAGCAGGATGCAGCTCTTTACAGCTGGATGTTGTGGTCGCACTAAAACCAGTGTGAAACATCTGTGATTTATGCGAAGCCAAATACATACTCGGTCAAGCTCAAAGTTAAAAATTAGGCTTCATGCATCATCATAACACTCCTGGTAACAGACATGAGTCTGTTTAGGGTTGGTTGGGGAGATGGAGTCATTCTACTGCTGTTTACAAGCAAAACAATGATCGAGCCTCAATTCACATCATCTGGTAGGTTTTTCCAAACAGGTGAATTATTCACAATGCCACACCAGAAAAATGTAACACTTGTCACACAAGATGGTTTGATCTCTACAACTGGAATTTTCTTCAAAAGCCACCAATCACGCACATCCAAACAGTCTAGCCAAGAACAAACCTCTCTTGCAAAAGAAGAGAACACGGGTGGGAAAATTAACCTTCACCTCAGGCTGTTTTCACAATACTTGTAACTGTGATGTTATTTATGACAAAGTGTGCCATATTTCATCAAGATTGTGCAAGGAAACAGAGCTTTATTCACACAAACTAAAATTAAACCAAAACCAGATCTTGACACCAAGGCCACACATTGTTTCCAACAATGTAGGCTAAAAGAGTAGGCTCCCCTGGTTCATCTGCTGTAATGTTTTCAATATAGGCTGACTTGAAATAACTTGAGCAAATAAAATACAGTGAACCAAACATCAGCGTGCCCACCTCTGTGTCACCGTTAGAACATGACTGAAGTACAAAGCCTATTTCCAAAATAAATAATAGTTTAGCATTTGGATACATCACAAATATTGAATTGTGCCGAATGAGAGAGGTGGTATACACGAGCACAATTCTCCATTTTGCAAACAGTTGAGTGTGCAAACCTTTAAAGTATACGCCTTTGTCAGTGAGAGAAGCGTTCAGAATCAGCACATGGTCACTGTCTAGTGGGTTTTGTTTTCAAGTGCGCAACTCATGGCATTTTCTGTTCTTCAGAGAGCGGTTATCAAAAAGGGTTGCATTACTGGGGGTTCATTACTGGATTGAGGGTGAAATCCACTAAATTTTTTCAATAATACTGTTTTCTCATTAACATGTCACTCCAGGTTTGACACCAATGAAATCAAATGTCATTGGTTATCATGAGTATCATGACAATTCATCACTGCTGTCAAATCCCCTGCAACTCATCATGACATATCATAATTGAATATAAATAAATACGACTTACAAATAATCATTTCAGTGAATAGCTTCACAGACAGTTTCTCTCTGTTTGCATAAAAATATCATACAGCCTTATAATCAGGGTTGCAAAAAATTTCCAGTAAATTAAAAAAAACATTACAGATATTCTGGAAACTTTCCAGGATTTTATTTTTTATTTGTGTATGTGTGTGTGAATATTCCTGGGATTTCTGGTTTCCAGGTTTTTTATCGAAAAATGTTCACCCCCTTTGCCACCCTACCTAGAATACATTACATAATTCAAATGGACTAGCCTACATTTACTATATTATTGTAGTTAAAGTGATGGTTTTCTTTCTTTTTTTTCTTTCCATCAGCTGTCCAATTTCACTATAATTGCATTGGGAAGGGCTGCGCAATCATTCTTCAAATTTTCGATATTTGTGCTTGATGGAAGAAATTAAGTCAGCTTTGGAACAACATGGTTGTGAATTGATGACAATTTTCACTGTCTTTAATTCCTTTCTCTACAAAGCTCACAGACTTTCCTCATGCAGAGAAAATTAAATCTTTATACACTGATAAGAAAAAAGACTGAGGGAAAGCGCAAGAAAATAGAGAGAGTGAGACAGATGAAGGCTGCCAGAGAAAGGGTAACCTTGTCACAATGGATGAGCAGAGGGGAGGTAACCTTGACAACTGCAAATTGTGTGCAGGGATGAAGGCAGGAGCTGTATGCATGAGCGGCATTGACAGAATGACCTCAAACACGAGCAGAGATGAGATTATGAGGCCAGCAGGTGAAAAACACCAATACACCAGCACACCCATGTGTGTGTGTGAAAGAGAGAGAATGAGCAATAGAGAAACGAGCACACACACTTCATTTATGTAGCCCATAAACACCTCACAGACGGCAGATGAGCACATTTATCAAAGCACACTGAAAGAACAAAGAGCCTGTGAGAGAGCTGTCCTCACTCTGTCCGCCCAGGATCGATAGGCCAGTAGACTGAGGAAGAGGATGTGCTTTTAAAACATGACATCCGAGGCCAAGCATTGAGGCTGCCTGTACGGTCATGACAGTTTTTGACTGTGCCAAGTAAAAGAGGCATTAGAGGTGGCAGAGTGTACAGTGTATTTTTGTTCTAGAGAAAGTGACGTAATAAAAAAAAAAGTCATTACTTACTCATCTTCCTGCCAATCTAAACCCCTGTGTTTTTATTTATTTAATTACTCAGGCACCACTTAACACAGTTAATTTGAAAGAAACATGGCAAAAAAAAAATTTGATGAATGATTTAAAACATTCACAGTCAATAAGAATCTTGCCTTTAAAAAAAAAAAAAAAAACTTGCGCATTTAAGGCCCCGTCCACACGGTGATGCGTTTCTGTGAATACGCACACATTTTTTAATCGGATAGGCGTTTCGTCCACACGGATCCGGCGTGAAACTGGGTCCCAGAGTGGATAAATTTGAAAACGCCGTCTTTGCGTTTTCGTCTGGATGGCTAATCAGTATATTTTCTGAAACGATGACATCATCAGCCCACGTCTCCCCCTTGTCAGACACCTCTACGTCACGTAACAGCAACAAAAACACGAACAAACACTGAACGATTGTCTTTTTATTAACTAACATTAACACTGATTAATAAATGCATAGTTCCATGTTCGTTTGTGTACCACGCGCAATGTTTATGAAAATAGTCCAAGTCTTCTTCTCTGTTTTTAGTGTATCTCTGTGGAAGAATTACAGCGCCACATACTGGTCTGGCATGTATACTACATCATTTTGCGGTTTCGTGTGGACGCGGATATTTCTTGAGACGAGGAAAAAAAAGATCGGATTGGGGTAAACTCCGTCTCCGTGTGGACAGGGCCTAAAGCTGCAGATGATATAACTTAAGCATCCATTGGTGTGTAAATGCTAATACAGTTAATATTATAGTAATCATTCTTTGAGAACAAGCAATAATCTGGGATTACTTATATCTTTCTCATTAACACAATGGTGATAATCTTTTAGTTCATATCATGTGATGATCTAACCCATAACTTTATATATATATATATATATATATATATATATATATATATATATATATATATATATATATATATATATATTAAAAAAACTGTATACAATAAAGTCCTGGTTTGAATTTATTTTTTTATTTTTAATGGACAGGCTCTACTCTAAGAGTGATTTAAAACGGCAAAATGTTCTAGTTCAGAGAGGTCTGCAAATAACAAATGAACCAAAAGCAATCAAAACAGCAATTTAACAATGATTTTAATGAACAAGAAACAGTAACACAGCCAGCAGGATCTCACTGCAGAGGTTCTCGCCCTCCTTCCTCCCATTTCCTGCCTTCGACTCCATGCAGGGATTCATGTGTCAGTAATTAAGCGTAGCATGAAACGTGCTTCATAAGGAAAGTGAGGGAGGGGAGAAAAGGATGTTCTAGAAAGGTTAAGGTCAAAGAGGCAGAGAGCTGAGGCCCATTTAGCCTTACAGGGAAGGGGTGGTACAGTGTGTGTGTGTGTGTGTGTGTGTGTGTGTGTCTATTTGTGATTTGGACGTCTTGTAAATAGCTGTCAGCAGGAAAATAAAACGGAGAGGAGGATGTTCCTAATTGCTCTCTCTGTCTCAGAAAGCAATGTTTTTTGCACTCCACAAACATCTCTGTCTTTGTGTACGTGTCTTGATTGCTGCCAAATCCCCCACCTATCGGAATTCGAACTGCAGATGTAATCCATATGCTACTGATCAAAAGTTTGGAATTATTAAGATTTTATTTTTTATGTTTTTGAAAGAAGTCTTTAAAAGGCTGCATCTTTTTTTTTTTATCAGTAAAAATTGCGAAAGAATATTAGTTCGATTTAATTTTTAATATTTCAAATGGTTACAGTATTTGTATTTTATAATATATAAAATAAAAAAATCTTAATGATTACAAACTGACTGGTACATGAGCCGTAAAACACAAATTAAATCAACAGTCTCTCCATTTCAATTTAATTTACCATGAAATGTTCTTACTTAAACCACCATGTTGTTGATAGGAAGATTAAAGAGGACGTTGAGGAAAAGATGCAACTGCCATTAGCACGGCTCATTTCCTACCATCTGCATATCAACTGCCTTTAGCTTGTTCATCCCAGGTGGTTAAAGCATAAGTGCGACACAGAAGAATCTCCACCACAATAACAACAATAATCAACCATGCTTCTATAAAAACAAAACCACTGTCTGGAACAAAGCAAAGCTCCTCCGAACATACATTCAATACGCTCCATGAAACAGCTGATCGATCTGTTCACCTCTCTCCCTTGTGTGATTAACGGCTGGAAAACTAATTAGGTTTTACAACGAAAGCCTTTAAATTAGTGCTTCCTGCTTACACATCCTTGATGATTAAGGTCATTTGTTTTTGTTTTTGCTTTTATGAAAGCTTTGAATTTCTCACATGAAATCAGGGAACAAGTCAGAAATGTCAGAGGAATGGAACCATCCTAAATAGTTAATGGAAAAATAAATAAATAAATAAAAGAACAATGGAAAAGAAAAAAAAAATCTGTTTGGATATTGCTTACTTTTAAGAAAAAATCCTCAAGTGCTTATTATTATTTGAAAAACTCATGTGGTGGAACCTACATTCAGAAACAAACAAAACAGGAAATGATATCATCATGCAAACCCCTCCAGACACTCATGACTGCGTGTCAAGGTTAATAAATCTCTTGAAATATTAACCTTTTCATGTCAAGGTAAGGTTAGATGATACACTACCATTTAAAAGTGCTCACCAAAGCTGAATTTATTTGATCAAAAATACTGTAAAAACATAATCGAGTAAAATTTTTCAAATAAACGTTTTCTATACATCATTTTAATATTCTGATTTGCTGGCATTATTTTTTTATTTTAAACAATATCTATGGTTTCAATGTTGTCCTACTTGACTTTTTTTGGAACACGGTTTATTTAAACTAGAAATCTTTTGTAACATTATAAATGTCGCATTCTCTATTCTTATTATATTCTCTACTCTATAAAAAATGTATAAAAATAAAAAAAAGCTAACACTAGCTTCATCTTTTTGAATTCTATCTTTTTCTTTAATTTATTATACAGTTAACAAAATCAAACGGCCTCTAACACTAGCTTTCTCTATTCTTTATCTATTCTATCCGTTTTATTTTTATATATAAAAATAAAAAACTGTTAAGCTAACTGAGACTTGTTCTAGCACTTGCATATCTTTGCTCTCTTGTCTATTTTGATTGCTTCCATTGTCCTCATTTGTAAGTCACTTTGGATAAATGCGTCTGATAAATGACTAAATATAATGGGTTCAATGTCATTTTTGATCAATTCAATGTGTCCTTATAGAATAAAAATATAAATTTCATACTTTTGTATAGAAGTACATATATTGGAATAAAATATTTAAGATGTGTGTACACTCACATTTACTTGAGCTGAAAAAAAGAATATTACTTTTCACTTCAAATATTTAGTTTTTGAATTGAAATATACCGTATATATTTTAAAAATGTTTTTAAATTGTTTTTTCAAAACCAGAAGAAACTGCCATAAATAACAATTTTTACACATCTGTCACCCTGACATTACTGGATAACCCTTTATTAAAAGAAATCAATATAAACAAGTCTCTTACCAAGTGTATCTTTGAGATTTTTCACCAGAGAGCCTTTCTTTAGACTGTTCTTGCGTTCGACGTAATTGGAAGGGACATAGCCTGTTCTGTTGGATGCATTTCGTACTCGCCACCACGTTTTTGAATCATCCAGGAGCCACAAGCGCTCGTTTTTCCTAATGTCAAGTTCCTGGTCTTGCTGTGCCGTATAGTCCCACTTGGCAATAACAATCGCCTCCTCTGACATCTTTCATGGATTCTCTCTGAAATATAAAAAAAGGACAAATTTAGAATCCTTGTCTATCCCAAAACACAAAGTACAAAAAAAGTGTGTACATGCCATAAAAACAGCAGATTGTTATGAGTCAAGATGAATAATTTTTTAGTAGGCTTAAGGAGATCCTGGACTCCTGAGAACCCATGTAGTTAGCCTCTCTAGATGCTGAGCAGCAACCGCAGGAGAAACAGGACGGATCTAGAGCCCAGTTACCCCTGAGGTAAAGCTGGTTTCTGAACGAACGGCTCTAAATGTGGGAGTCTCTCTCTCTCTATCTCTCTCTCACACACACACATACACAACACAAGGGCTACATTTACACACACCCCACTAACAGCAGCCTTGGCCCTCAAACAGCTTTAAAAGCCTCCCCTTTTCACCTCCCCATCTTAAACACCGTAAATTATTCAGCAGATACACTGAAAGAGGAAAAAAGAGAGATATATTGAAATAAAAATAAGAAAGTGAATAATTGTGTGTCAGAATATTAATAAATGAATGAAACATCCATGTGAACTTACTGAGCAAACCACATAAGCAGGTTTAAAAAAAATACAAAATAAAGATAATATCCCACAACATGGCTACAAGTAAAAGAAAGAGAAAACAAGAGACAAATGAAAAATGATGTCATCATTTACTCACTCTCATGTCATTCCAAATACTTTTTTTTTTTTATCTTTGGAAAACAAATAAAGACATTTTTGATTCTGATTTTTGTCAGTCTATGCATAATCAAAATATTCAAGCTTCAAAAAGCACATGAAAAGGCATCATAAAAGCTATCCATATGTGAATGAAGCACAAACATGCATGCATGATGACACAAGGAAAAAAACTCACTGGTTCTTTAGCATCAAGCACGCACAAATATATAATAAATCACTGACAAGTTTGAGAGTAAGTAAATAACCATTTTCATTTTTGGGTAAATTATACATTTAATGAAAAAAATATATATATAAAAAGTAGGGGTGTAACGATACGCGTATTCGTATTGAACCGTTCGGTACGACGCTTTCGGTTCGGTACGCGGTACGCATTATGCATACCGAACGGTTCGTTGGACTAATTAATTATATTTGAAAAAAAAAAAAGAGAAATATAATGATATGCGTTCAACAAGGTAGCCCAATAACCCAAACGACGTAACAGGCAACGCCCCTGACACTCCCGAAGAAGAAAAAAACACCAACTTATGTTTATGTTATGTTATGACTCAGTCAGGCGCTCGCTCACTCAGTACGCGCTGAAGGCTCGTTGCAAAATGGCCAATGCGTTTAACAGACTAGAAAAAGAAGATGACTCTCAAACATATTGTTTGAGATGCATGATTCCATCCATGAGCTGCTCGATCAGAGTGACATGAGAGCCCCTCCTTAGAACATTATTTGTAAATCCATGTTATGGTAAGTGTGCACGTGAAGTCTTTGCACACTTTCTGAAATCCACACTGTGGTAAGTTTGCACACTACACTAGTGCTCTGCATTCTTTCTAAAATCCTATATAGTGAGGGCTTCGCGCGGTTGCTTCATTGCTTTAAAAAAAAAAAAACACCAGCGTGAATACTTGAAACATGTCAACTCATTTACGCCGACATCACCTTATTGTGTCAGTATCTGGGAAAAGACTAAAAAAAGGAGAAACATGTACGCAACAAACTATGCCTGCAGCATTTAGACACCAGTATTATAGCTTACAGGGAATCCAAAGTGCACCCAAACACCAGACCTGTTGGTTATTTTAGGATCTTATATTTCTGGTCTGTTAAATGCATTAGACATTTTGCAATGAGCCTTCAGCGCGTGCTGAGTGAGCGAGCGCCTTAGGGTCCGTTCACATATCGCTCCTAAAAACGCGTGGAAAACGCTAAGCACGTCTTTCTCCTCCTTTCCAAAGCGCTCGGGCAGAAGCGCTCATGAGGCGTCTGTCTTTGCTAAGCAACAATGACGTGCTCTCTCCATGAGACGCGGAAATTTCAGCGAAGGATAAATGGATTTGCAGCTCTAAAAATCGCTTGCAGTAGCTCTGCTACTAAATTTATTTCAAAATTGCAATCCATATACAACTATAATCAGCTGTTCCTTCATCTTGGCTGAGTTTTCAACGTTGTTATGGGAAAGGATGAAGCTGATTGGTTAGTTCTTGTCACATGACCCGCGGTGCGCTTGCGGCATTCTGAAAAGTTGAGATGTTTTTGCATTTTGCTGTATCTAAAACGTACCGAACCGAACCGAACCGAACCGTGACATCAGTGTATCGTATCGAACCGAACCGTGAATTTTGTGAACCGTTACACCCCTAATAAAAAGTTAAATAACCCAAAATCATAGCGTTATATTTTTTGTAAATTTATCTTTGATGTAAGGATTCTTGTATTGTAAAAAATGAATGTTCACATGACAGTTTACATTAAACTATCTTCTGCTGTTAAAAATTTCTAATTACCACAAGAGCATTAAAAACACTTTTTCTGATCCTAGTTTAATTCTTTGCAAAGAATGAGAAAAAATATTTAATTTGTATTTTTCTATACGCTGCTGTAATCTAAAGAATTTCACAAACATTCGTACTGTAAAATCACCAGAAACTGAATTTTAATAACATACCATATATTCACTTAGACGTGCATTTATTGGATTCATGATTCAGCTCAAAGCATTTTTAACCATCGTTTGTTGAAGCTCCATGAATAAAAACACGGCATAAATCCAGTTTCAAGGTTAATAAATTAGCTTTTGCAAAAAATAAAAAATAAAATAGTTTTGCAATGACCATAATGCTGTCTTGAAAAAGCATGCACTTCTCTCTGCTGATTATTAAGCAGCAAATCATACAACAAGGAGTCATGGTCCATGACTTCACTATAAGCCTATTGGCCTAAACTTCCTCTTTCAATGAAACACAGAAACACAAGACAGAAATCTGTGCTTGTTTAGCTACTTCATGTGATGAAAAGCACTCATGAAACCTCCCTGTGTGTGTGTGATTGAGTACGAGTAAGAGTGTGAGGGAGTGTGTCAGTAAAAGATGCTATGATTGTGCTGTGACAGTGCCGTTTCCTGCTCCAGGGACACTCAGTGTGTTGCCATCCAATAACTCTGACAGCTGCCACACACAAACACAGTTTGTGCCGGTCAGCAGAGGACAGAGAACACTTCATGATACTGTACACAAACACTGGCCACTTTATCGTTAAACAGCCCCCTGCACACTTCATCAGTGACAGCAGGCTCCGTTATTCATACTGCAAGCACAAATAGACGAAAAGCAAGTGCATTTAAATGTGTTTAAATGGCACTCGTATCACCACAAATCACGGGTCTTTTTAACTTCTCTTAAATTCTGATATGAAATGACAGCTTACAAATAGCAGCAAGTCTCAGGTATGGCTATAATCCACTACTTTAGAAGTTTAGGAGCAAGCAAACACAGAAGTCATCATTCAAAACTGCTGCCAGATCTCCACATTCCACTCTCTCGTCCCCAGTGGAGTAGGGAAACTTGTCAACTCGCAGATAAAGCTGTCACGTGTGTCAACACTGGCTGATACAATTACAGTGACTGCCTGACAGCCAGCATTTTAAACAGCAAGGGATAAAATCTCCTCTGTAATAAACATGCAGGTCTCCTCCTAGATCTTTCCATTCCTTGTGTGTCGTTGAAAGAGAAACACGCTCTGAATACAGAGAGATCTTCGTTCCAAACCCATAAAAGCTTAGTTTGTCTTTGGAATACAATTTAAGTTATTTTGGATGAAAACCGGGAGGCTTGTGACTGTCCCATTGACTGCCAACTAAATTGCACTGTCAAGGTTCAGAATAGTGCTTTTGCCATCAGTGGCCATCATTATGAAGTGACAAGAAATACTTTTTGTACACAAAGAAAACAAAAATAACAACTTTATTCAACAATTCGTCTCTCCGCATCACCGTAGCGCCATTTTGGAGAACATCCGCTGGAAGCAAGCAGCATGTGCTCTTCTGTGTCAGCCACGCTGCATTGATGCACTGTTTTCCTTCAAATCAAAGCAAAAATAGAAAACATATCCTTGTGGTGCGGCTGACACAGAATAGCATACGCTGCTTGCGTCCAGCGGATGTTCTCCAAAATGGCGGTGATGCGGAGAGACACAGAAGAGACAAATTGTTGAATAAAATCATTATTTTTGTTTTCTTTGGGTACAAAACGTATTCTTATCACCTCGTAAAATTCAGATTGAACCACTGATGGCAAAAGCACTATTCTGAAGATGTTTTTCATACTTTTCTGGACCTTGACAGTGCAATTTACTTGGAAGTCAATGGGAGAGTCACAAGCCTCCCCCTTTTCATCCAAAATATCTTAAATTGTGTTCTGAAGATGAACTAAGCTTTTTACTCCACCCTGAAATTCTCATTTTAGGGTGGAGTAACTCTTTAACCATGGTGCTAAACTCATACAGCCACATTGTGCAAATTCATAATCTGGTTATGCAACATGTTTATGGATTCAAAATGCAATTTATAAAAGCATTCATATTGAGGTGGAGTAGTTAAAAATAAACCTCTATAACCACTAAATATAGTGCTAATGACTGACTAAGAAGGGTGGGGATAAGCAGATGATTTCAAACGATATTACTACACAAATACCATGACCATGACAATCAGTGAACACACAGTGAATCATGGCTAAACCTATACTGAATAATCCCTGTCAATATTAGGAAATGCATTTGTGGGTGGGTAGATGTATTTATAAAATCAATTTGAGATGGGACAGCATCCTTGACTTTAAATGTCGAAAGCAACAAAGTTTTAATCCGTGAATCATTCTTAACCTAATGTTTGATAATGTTTGTACCAAAAATATTGCGGCTAAAATATTTAAACAGCAAATTATTGCTTTTCCAGTCAAGTATTTTTGGTTGCTGACATATCTGTGCACCACTCCTGCATCACGCTAGTATCTTCCTAATTTATCCAGTAGTGGATCAAGAGATGCTATGGGAGCTTTGGTTTCACTCTCGTTTTCAGCAGATGTCCTTTAAAGTGGCAGCTGGAAGATGAAATCAACTGAGCTGAACAACTCAAGAGCACTTGAATTTCCTCTAACAAAAGGGTCTGCCAATCCCAGAGCTTCAGAAATCAAAGAAGCTCTTCAACAAAGGACCTTGGGCATCTCATTCTCCTCTAAACACCTGTTCTCATATCAATGCCATTATAGTGCACAACTGTGCTGAACACAATAAATCACTTTACCTTGAACTGTGAAATATATAATGCGAAAACAAATTAAAAGATGGCAGAATAAGATGAGATTAAACTACAAGAGAGTTTACTGTCATTGTCCATTTAGTTAGTAAAATCATATGTGCACTGTGGAGTGTGTATTAAATAGCGACCCAATTTTGCTTTAGAAGAGAGAGAGAGGAAAAGATTGAGGAAATACAAATGCTTTTGGCAGTAATGCTCTCAGACCACATCTACATCTGCAAGACTCACACAAACACAAGCCACACATCTAATAACACAGTAATCTAGCTCTTAGAGTTACCCTCTTCATCTCCACTTCCATTATCCTAAACACGAGTCACTTTAATGCTTTCGATCTCTTTATGACAGGAAGTACAGAATTGAACAGAGCTAGGGTCATAAGCTAGGGTTATTTCATACAAATATTTCAGGAGCTGATAACAATAACAGTGAAATTTGTGAACTACTCCAATGTCAAAACAATCTAATATAAACACTCTATAAAAATATAGTACAGTATATAGAATATACTACAATATACTTGAATATAAAAACTTGCACTAGCCAATGAAAGTACGGGGTCGGTTTTAGGCAATTTATTATATATATGTGTGTGTGTGTGTGTGTGTACTTGTGTCTGTTAATGACTATATCTTGTGTATCTGGATACTTTTTTTCAGGGTTCAGGCGGTCAAGATGAACCATGTGACTGTGCACTCTTGTAACCCAGTTTCTGGGAAAGCCTTGACCCTGAAAGGAAGAAGGGATCAAGAGAGAGGAAAGCAGAGAAAGGAGGGGGAGAGTGAGGCCACATGGGCCAGCTGTGAAACACAGGAAGTCAGAAAAGTGACCTTAAAGATACAGTTCACCCAAGTTGGTAAAAGTCAGTCAACCTTTACTCACCCTTATATTGTTGACAACCCGTATGACTTCCTTTTTTTCCATGAAACATGAAAGATTATGTTTTAGATAAAGATGCTCAGGTTATTTACTCTTAATGAGAGTGAAAGAGTACTTAGGGCTGTAAAGCTCTTAAAACAAAAAAGCTAGATTAAATACTATAAAACTTTTTTACAAAAAAGAAAAAAAAAAGAAAAGACTGAACTTAATAAAAAAATGTTCAATGAAAAGTGTCCCTCTGATGTTCCTCTTAAAATCTAATTTTGGCATTTGTGAATATCTTCAGCAAATATTGACTTAACTTTTGTATGGAATAGTGCACAAGTCATATGGGGCACTTTTAAAATCTTTATTATTTCATATTTATTTCATATTTATTTGATCAAAATGTGCACTATGAAATATATTTCACTGTAGCCCATATAGAAACATTTTATGCAACATTTTTTAATTTGTTCATCAAACTGAAATATTTATATATACATTTGGGGTTGGGGGTTGTGATTTTTTTTCAGGTTTCTATTATAAATGTTCAAAACAATACACCTGAAATAGAAATCTTTTGTAGCATTATAAACATAAATGTTACATTTGATTAATATCTCATTGCTTAATAAATGTATCAATTTCTTAAAAACAAACAAACAAAAAAAAAAAACGGTGTGAACAGGCATCATTTTAATTCTCTTTTAACCTCGATACTCTCTGGTCATGGTGTTGGTTGTACTAGATATAAAAGAATATGCATGAACATTCATTAAAACATCTACTTTCTTGTCCAATGGAATAAAATAATCATATAGAACATAATCACAACAATTTTCATTCTTGGATGAACTCCTAGCAAAATGGGGTAGAGAAAGGGAGAGATCAGCTAGTATATTTGGCTCAGCACTGCAGTTTTCCTTGTTTGCAGAAAGGAAAATTTGACTCTACGTCATGTAGAATGAATGGAAAAGAATAATAGAAAGAACTATTTTCCTTGCTCTTTAATTTTCACTGTCAACACTATCATTTCAGCTACCAAATGCTGCCTGTTCACACAAACACAACAGATAAAGGAGAAGAAATTACCACTAACAAGATCCGTATCTTTGACAAACACAAGCTGGAGGGCTCTGGTTTGCCCTGACATATTATCACAGCTGAGGGTGAAGGCAGATGAGAAACTTCCTATTCTATTTCAAGCCTGATATGACAACACCATCATTCTCTGAGGTTTCCACTCAAGTCAATTTCTTGCCTTGGTTTGGTTTTCATATGTCACAGCCACAGACCATCCGCACCACATTCTCTAACCATCTGATGCATATGGCACAATGAACTGGAAATACTAACTTAAGCAGAAATTCTAAATCTGATTGCCTGACATGTACAGGATTTCACAACAACAACAAGTTCCAGGACCACAGCAATAAGGACTTCAGAGGTGCAACTAAATGTAGTACTTAAAGTAAACTTCACAGCCTAGAAACTTTAAAAACATTTAAAAGCTCTGAGTCAATTTGTTGAATTTAAAATTGCTGAAAAAATGAAAGGTATTTTCCAGTCTGTTTCAGTCTGCTTTATTCTGTTTCAACAGAAACTGACGCTTGTTTCAGTTGAGAAATCATTGGTCACTTAAAGTATCTGTCTAAGTCTCTTTCTCACCCTGCCTCTTCCTTTTCATCTCGGTTTCGCTGCATTTTCTCTCTCTGCTACTGTTCTCTTTCCAAATTCCCACGGTTTTAATGCACAAGGGTAATGTAAAATATGTTTCCCCCGTTTAAAACTTGACTGCCAATTTGGTAGTTCAAACCACTGATCCCATAAGGTCCAGCTACAGCATCTTGGCGCCAGTGTCGTTCCCATCCTGATTTATCACGCAGGTGCAGACAACAGCCTCACGGCACAGTCGCGCTAACAGGAAACTAAGCTAACAAATTTGATTGACACCCCAATACCATCCAGAAGGCTGAGAGGAAGAAGAAAGAGAGCACTTTAAATCTGTCACAATCTCAGCAACTGCACCAGAGGGAAACGACACCATGCTGTACTTAGCATTCAAGTCACAAACAGCTGTCAAGAATCAATTTTCTGTTTGTCTGCTGCCTCTAATGCTTCGCTGCATTTATGGTTGGATATGGGACATTGCTAATTGATACGAAGGCATTCCACAGCTTGAAGCTCAGATCACAAATAAGGAAGCCAAATTACTTATTATTTTAATTTATTCCAAACTCCAGTTTCTTTTTTTAGAAGAATTTAGTAATCAAAAAGCATAAAAAAAAGGAAATCAAACTTGTACAATTTAAAGATTTATTAAAAAAATTAAAAATAACATTTTTAGGGCCTGATGGAGGTGTGTATGCGGTGTAGTATTCCTTCCTGGGTCCTCTGTGTTCTGTTTATATTTTTCTGAATTCACAGATAATGTGCACAAAGAGATCTGGGACAAAAACATATCTCGGCACATTAAACTCCACAATGTTTGTTTCTCTGTCAACGATAAGTTGAAAAACAGGTTTGTCATTCACTATAAAAAGATCTGTTGGAAACACTGCATACAAAAGCATAAATCCTGGACTCATTTTAAAGATAGTGGCACACTATTTATTTAATCTGTACTTGATTGCATCTTTTGCTTCCAGTAAAACAGTAATTGTCATGTTATTATTTGTTAATCACACAGGAGGGCACTGGTATCGTTAGTGAAAGAACGGAAAAATGAAGCGCTTTGTGAAGATACTCTACAACAACACTGTTTACTTGCTTTGGTGAGAATTGAACATTCAGAGTTCTTTTCCTATTTCCTATCGGCTCCTTTGAGGATGTACAGCATTAATCACAGCTCTGAATTTAAGAGAAGTTGTTGATAGCGTGAGAGGAACTAGGTACAGAAGGGACATGCAAGAAAGTGGAAGAAACACATAAAATAAAAAAAAGACAGAGTGGAGACACTGAGTGTTCTTGACATCAGGGCCTGGTCTACCTCTCTTTCTATTTCAGTCACAAGCTTCCACAGTTTTGAAGTGAAGTTCCTCTAAGGAGGTTCTTGTTAAAACAGACACTCCCTGATGTTCAACATTGCAAACCAACCAGTGAGCACCTTGATTTCTCTCTCTCTCTCTCTCTGATCGCTACAGTGGAAAAGTCCAACCAAATTGAGTTTGTAACACTTCATTTGTATCTGCCACTCAATGCTTTTAAGCCACAACTACTACATCCAAGAACATTCCAATGAATCAAACTGGGGTAACACGCCTCCATGAAGGCAAAATAAAGAATGGGGATGTAAACATTTGTCAAAGAATCTTTTAAGGGAATGATTCATTCATCCTGTATGAATCATTTTGCAAAAAGCCTCCGCATTTTGAAAACATGTGACTGCTTTTCTGTGTTAATAATGGACTGTCCACGAGACTGTCAAAGCAGACATCTCTTAGATTTGTCAGCAGCCCAAATTTTATTATAAAAGAGACTAGTTTGGGTCATCTGTTTTGACTGTTGTTTGATTAAAGGATTCAATGACTCAATAAAACATACACACCTACTTATGTTACAATGCCAACAATGCAGAAATGGATAGAATCAGTGAATGAATCTTTTTGTGAACTAATTCAAAATATTCAAATCACTGATGTGATTGAGTCAAGACACCAACCTGCTATTAAAACAATTCAACATAACACAAGTGTGACTGAAAATGAAAGATTTTAATTATATTAGGCATTTGTTCTGTGTTTATGTCAGCTTTGTCAACAGAATGTGTTCATGCATCGGAACTGACTGTCTTGCGCCTACACGGCAAATGGTAGCTTCCTCTAGGCAACAGCTTGTAGAGGAGGAGTAAATTTGCTCATTTTAACAAATACGACCCTTTTTGGTGTGTCTTCAGGAGGGAAACAATGTGCAATTTCCCTGACATTTGCATAAAAGACAAGCTAAAGTGAACATTACAGCAACTACACTGTGAAAGACAGCAATCATGTCTTTGTTTAAACGTTTATCTCTTTATGTTTGACGTTTTGAAGGTTCAAAACTGTCTGCTGCCATATGCTTTTTCGAAGTACATCCATTCCCACCTCAAATAAGATGTCTGAAATACATATGGTGATTAAGGTGGCAAATTATATAAGGATTTCAATCAATTTTAGGATCATTTTCTTTTTCCTGGAACCAACAGACAATGCTGCATACAATGTCCTCTCTTCGGTCTCCTCTCAAAAAGCACCAACTATTTAACTGACTCAAGATCATATACTGCATACGCCTGCAGCCCAGATTGGGAGAAAAGCAGACCAACAGCCCCAGGGCAGAACATGTTGCCTCCTAACTGCTGGTCGATCGCCAGAGCTCTTTAGTAAAAAGCAATCATTTCTGAACACAAAGGAACTGAGTGTGAAGGTGTACACGAATATGGAGTATCTGCATGAGTAAAGACTAAGTGTGCGAGTCAGAGATGTTTTGTCTGTCTTCACAGATCTCAGAAGGATGGCTATGAATATTAAGTCATGCAAGACACAGCCATCCATTTCAGCTGATGCCACCTTCCTAAAACACCTTTTTACCTTAACCATTGAAAGACAGCCAGATATTCAAACAAACCGTGGGCTGACATTTTTTTAATTAATCAATCTTTACCAAACCAGTCCAAATCAAGGAGAAGATGATGTTTAAAGCAGTTAATTACTAAAATAATTATACTGGTGCAGATGATTGTGGTGGTTCCATCTTGGAGTGATTTGTTTTCAATAAATGTTTTGCACTTGTTGAGCTGAGAGCTTGTACCATTAAATGAAAGCGGAAACAAGCAGTTGTGCTAATGCACTTTATTTGCATCCAAAAAGCAAGTTCAAGCTCTGGAGCTTTTAAATAATCCAAACAGATACTGAAAGTGGTGGGGTGGCCAACAAACAAGCAAAAATCACATCCTTTTTATGATGTTTAATACATTTTTCTGAATCAGCTTGATGTACAGTACCAAGCCTACAGACCCCAAAACAAGCTTTAAAGGCAAAATCTAAAAATAAATTGTGTGTGTACGTGTGTGATTAGAATTAATGGAAATGTTAATCTTTTCAAATAATATTAACATTTAATAACAAGCACTTAGTTTCAAATGTAAAAGTGTAAACAAATGTCTCTACCCTGAAAAAAAAATCATATATAACTGATAGTAAAAAAATTAAAATAAATGACCATAAACACAGTATTTTGACTTTTCCCACTTTTGTGCAGTCATATTACTGCAAGATAGCCCTGTCATCAGATGGTGTAAGAAAAAAAAAACTTTTTATGATATTTTGTATATATATATATATATATATATATATATATATATATATATATATATATATATATATATATATATATATATATATATTCTCATAGTCATGAAAATAAAGAAAACTCTTTGAATGAGAAGGTGTGTCCAAACTTTTGGTCTGTAATATATGTGTGTGTGTGTGTGTGTGTGTGTGTGTGTGTGTGTGTGTGTGTGTTTACTTATTATTTATCAATACTTTCAATTTATCAGTATTTCTCGGTAACTTGGCACTAATTTAACTAGCTATATATATATATATATATATATATATATATATATATATATATATATATATATATATATATATATATATATATTCATGGAAAATGCAACCAAATAACATTAAACATATTGATTGTCTACTCAATATCCTTATGGATCCCACACTCACATAACTTTAATGAAGTACTTATGTGCCACACACACACACACACAGTTTGTGGCACACACTCACAGATCACAAAACATGGTTTGCAGGCTTCCTCCCACTTCTCTGTTTCCTGTGTGATCAGAAAAGACATGCGGTTTCATTATAAAGAAAGCTAATAACTGAAAAATGGAAAAGAACAAGTCATGCCGGAACTCAGAGGAGCAACTGAGCACAGGTTTAAGCATGTTTGTTCTCCAGCTTTTTACTCACACTGGCAATAACAGGTTTTTACATTATGTTCTTAATGGTGATTAGATACTAGCCAAGAAACCCATTTGAAAATAAACCATTTAGAACAGGGAAAAAATAAACAACTGGCCTGAGATCACAGCAAAGATTTCATGTGCAGCATGCACATGTAAACGTTTAAAAAAACCATACAGCATGAGTCATGTAACAAGTGACCCATGAACAAAATGGAACAAATGGATGAAAAGATGTATTATGTGCAAAAAGACTGCTAATTTACATCTAGTGAATTATTAATGTGAACTAATGAAGACATCAGATGCCTAAAATAAGATACTGAAGGGAAGAGAAGAATGATTCAAGACTGGGTAAGAATTCCTCTCACTTTAGTCTGGCCTAACACTTAGAGTGATGCTGCCTGTGCTGGAAATAGAGGTAAAAAAAGAGCAGTATGGCCATCAAGAAGCCTGCCCCTCACTGCCTGCTTCATTTACACTTATCTTTATTTACATGGTCTTCTTTACTTCTCTTCTTTGAGGAATCAAGACTCTAGCAAGAGTTCAGGCATTTGATTTGGTTCTGATCTATTCTGATCATGACAGTGATCACAAACTTGTTCAGAAGTCTTGGTTTTCTGAAAGCATTTTTCTTATTCATTCTTTTCTTTTAATTTAAAAAAGAATCCTGAAGTGGTAAATATATATGAATGAGAGAAATCTTTATTCCTGTAAAAACAAGAACTGCACCAAAAGAACTACCACTACCAAATCACATAAGTTTCTCTAGAGAAAAATATTTTTCATTTATTTATTTTTTTTACTTTTGCACTCTTTTACTTTTAACTATATATTAACTGTAGAGGAAATACAGCAAGAATAATTAAGCCACTCATGTTTGGGAGTTATCAAGTATATTTTTTTTCATATATTATTATTTGTTTAATTGTTTTGAATATATCTCTTCTATAAACAATCAAACAAAGTTTCTCAGTGTATCCTCAATTATACACACAAAAGCGGGCTCAGTTAGATTAAAATGGTCAGAGAGTTTTTGGTTAGGGACTGCTATCTCTAATGAGGCCTTTGCAACACAGCTTAATTATGAGAGTTTTTAATTATGATGTAATGGGGAACTTGATTCCTTTTAAAAAGAAGCAATCTGAGAGAAATCGAGCCAGGATAGAAAAACGATGGAAAGAAAACATTTACCCTTCTAAAGAATAAAAAACAAAGACAATACACATTAAACTGATGCTTGTAGACTCACAATTTATTTCACACATTCCTCAAAAACACAGATTAGGTATCTACATCATCAAACTTTACCAAGAGAGAATAAGATAGAAATTGTGTAGGTCCTTGCCCATTTCACTGAAAGCAGCGAAGGTTGTCTTACTAAAGTCATTTAAAGAGTTAGCAGCCTGCCAACACTTTACACCCAAGAGGGAGTGGGAAAAGAGTGAGAGAAAGGCAAGTAGACAAGCTGTCATTTTGTTTGACAAGCTGTTTTATGGTCAGACAGGAACTCTTTTTCAACCCCTCTGCTCATATGTCTTTGTCTTACCCTCCTTTATCCAAAAGATAAGTCATATTCTGAGTGATCACACAAACACATTTCTAGACTGCAAACATCCAGCTCAGTGCAAATAAAAGGGTAAAAAACAGGTTAACCAAGCTAAAATGCTACGGAAGGAATGAAAATGCATCTTTACATCATAAAAATATGTGTCCGCAAGTTGAAATATCTCTTGACATAACCCAAACACTAGGAAGTGTAGTTATGTAGAAATGTAGTTAACATGCAAAAACGTACTAAATTGTAACAATTTAACATTGCCTGCCCAGCACATATGTAGAATAATTCATTGGTATTTTTCATCATTAGGCCCAAAAAACTGATGAAAAACATTAAGCTAAAAATGTTAGATGTCATGCAAACTGTACAGAAAAAGTGTTTACAGCACACAAACATTTAGACCAATGAGGGGGAGATTAGTTCACATAGGGCTGGATGATTAATCAAAAAGTAATCGAAACCGAAATTCAGAACCTCTAACCGACTTAATTTTCCCATGTCGGTTATTTCGGTTTTTTAATCCTGTTAATACTTCCCCCTTAAAAGCATACTACCGCGTGTGTAGCCACATGACTCTGTCGAACTGTTCACGTGACTTCTTTTACATTTATCATTGTTATGTACTAAAAATAATGATTGGTTTAATGAATTTGTATTGCACTGCATTTAATTTGGTCCATTAAGATTGCCTTAACAGCGAAAGAAAACAGAACTGACTAACTAAGTAAAATAATTCTACATTGTAAATTTCCTAATACAAATAGAATGATAAGATGACCAATAACTCAATGAAAAACGGCTCTCTCTGTTATTGTTCTGACCTCAAACCTCTCTCTGCAGTAGTCTGTCTTCTTTCGACAACAGTTTATTATGAAATATGAGGAATGGTAAATGTAATCACCACTAGATTAAATAAAACCACAGGAGAATGTCTTGTCTATTAAACTGGACACACATGCTATTACAAGGAAAGCTGACAGCTAGGACAGCAGTAGCCATATTTCACTCACAAACACAGTTCTATTAATGTCTATACTAATTAATCAATTTATTCAGTCTATACATGCCGTATAGACTACTGTTCCTGTAAACCGATGCACCACACACCATCTGAACTTATGGGAAACAAACCCAAATGACAACACAGACAGCTCCTGTTTAACTATCAGAATAGTACAGCATATAAAATGCCATTTAGATAATGGAGACACCATAATGTGACAGGCTCGCTCTTAGAAACAGGACTTTCAAGATTCAAGAGCTGGTTCAAGAGTCAGTGACTAAGAGAAAGGATAAAATCTACCTGTTCTTAGAAAATGTTCTTTTTTAGTCATGATTTCTTCATATAAGAGGAGTTCAATCTCAAACAAGCTTGACATGCTTTTGCTTTGCCTCTTAACAGAGATGATAAGATATCTACAGCTATAAACAATGGATAAATCAAGCATTCTGGCAACTACATGCATGGCTCTAGCTGAGATTTAAAATATCACATAAATCCTATAATTTGTAGAGAATATCACCACTTCCTCACATCAAAGACATGTGGTGGTTTGGTTAACCAACAGCGAGTTATTTTTTTAAGCAGCAGATTGAGGTACCACGACTTTTATGATTGTTTTTAGAATGTTAAAATGTAGCAAATGATGATACATCAGGCTATTGAAAAACATTTCTCAATCATCGTACTGCATTGCAATATGTTTTGCCCCCCACAATAAAAAATAAGCATTTAGATATCATCTTACTTAGACATTTAGAGAGATATCATGTCAAAACTGATATTTAAAAATAACAAACTGATTAAATTGTTTGTAAGTAGTCTCCTATACTGTTATAAAGATGTCATTGACTTTACAAAGCTATCAGAATTCTAAAGATAAAAATGTAAAATCTTACAAATATCATCATTACAAATATGCACCAAATTGTATGTTTTTGCTCAGGTTGGGCCTCGTTAATTTCTTATGTTCTCCCCCCTCCTTGAAAATGAACCCAGAAAATTCCTTTAAGCCCATTATTCAGTCCCTCCAGAAAAACGCAGATTATTTTTGTGATTGTTGCGGGCAAAAATCCTTGATTTTGCGGCAGGTTTTCTTGAAAAATGCGATGGAATATGCGGGATATTTTTGCAATCTTATGCGATGAAATTGCGGGAACTTGCAAAAACTGCGGTTTGATGAAAAAGAGAAAAAAAGGTGACCCCCCCCCCCCAACACCCTGTTCTCACTAGGCTACCACCTTACTGTAATGAGTCATTTCTTATGACTTCCTATGATAAACTAGCATACTAAATCACATAATATTTAAGTTCTCATTCTGTTTTATTTCAGACCTTAATCAACACATGGCTAAAACTTACAAAACATTGAGTCAAACAAGTTCTCTAGCTTTACAAAAGGAATATTCAACAACTTCTGTAAAAATAAATGCAAATAAAATATACACACAAATATACAAATGCTGTTTTTCAGGAATTGCAAAGTGCAATCTCTTACTGCTACGTAAATTATTTTACATACTACTAATATACTACTAATATACTTACAACTGTAAGGTTTTGGTACTATTTCGGTACTATTCTGTAACAAAAAAGTACACTCTTACAACTGTAGAGGTGCTTCAACTTCTGAATGAAACTACAACAGTCCACTGTGAAAATGAAAACTAACTGCGTAGCCTCTAACACTGGCCTATCATTCGCCATCCTCATCCTCATCCCTCTCTCAAAATAATTTGCCCCCACTGTAATGTAACACATCGGGTAACTGCTTCGCGTGGTCTTTTGCGCTTATTTTTGTTGGCAGATGAGAATGATTTGCATCCTTCACCCTGGTTTGACCACGGGCTTCACAGATGATGTTCACGTCGCGCAATTACGTCACTTCATAAGGTCACATTGGGAAATAATGGCGATTTACTTGTGTGAAGTAAACGCAACATTTTTCAACTTTATGCTAAGATATATGTTACTTCTTTGCAATGAAAATTATTATTATTATGAAATCATGCTACCTCCGCATAATTTGCTTCCTGAAATCGGCAATTTATGCAGGGAAAGTGCGGCGTATTTGAAAAAATGCGACCCCGGCATAAATATGCGGCCCTTGGCTGATTATGCATTAAATCACGCGATCGCATAATCGCGTTTTTCTGGAGGGACTGATTATTAGATAATGTTGCTAAAGGGCAGGATTAATCACATGGGCAATGCACAACGTCCTCAACATGCAGGGTTGAATAAATATTGAGCAGCACAAAAAGTGTCCAAAGTTAGGTACCTTTCTCAAGGTCTTTACCAAGATCACTGCTCAGCAGGGGCTTATTCTGGAGATCCAGAATTTAAAAAAAATGCCCTGTCAGAAACACGGAGTCGCAACCCGTGTAATTTGTCCTCCTCAGAGTAACTTTTAACAAAGCCTATTTTTGGAGGGCTTCATACTTTTTCCTGGCACTGATGACAAGCTGTGCACTGATGAAATATTGAGATGCTACATATTCCCAGACTGTTAATAAAATATGCATCATCCATGCTGAGCTGCAAATTGCTCTGTTCCTGCGCTGCATGGGGGAAAGAATTAGACTGTAAAGAAAAATTCCTTAATGATGACAAAATTTACAGTTTACAATGTTACATTAAACGCTTTAAATCATTCATTTTCAACTGCACTTTGTAATTTAATTCCAGGTCAAAAATTCCCAGGGATCGAACCATCGTCGTGTGGGCCTTCTGAGAATCATCTGAGACCAATAGCAAAGGCTCTAAAATGCTGTTTCATGATCAGCAATTAAACTCCCAATGGGGCAAGATTCCAGAATTCAGCCCAGGAGAGAGGATGCTATTCTTGGCAGAGCTAACCCCAACAAAGACAAGAAACAGCTATAAGCACATCAGGAGTGCATAATCATTTTCACACACTCCTTTGACCAAAGGGGATTCTGACAGTGAAGACTTCTGTATTTACATTGGTGGATATGGGTCTGAGACCTAGTTCAGCTAAACCAAATAAAGCCTATATACTCAAATTTTTTTAAAGCCTCTAGATTATCGACATGATCAAAAGTTTGCTGACTCGTTGAACACAATCTACATGCTTTCGGTCATATGATCGATAGATTAAACAATTTAAGAAAGTAAAAGACCTTTTAGTATAATTCTAAAAACACCCCTCTTCAGGTTGTGGTACATTTTTGGTTACACTTTATATTGATAGTACACTTTAGACATTAACACATTTAGACATTTATAGACATTACTAACTCTAAATAACTTTGTAACTACGTCAACTTATTCTTAATAATTTGCAACTACATTTAAGTCTCAGAGTAGACTGTAAGGTTAGGGTTAGGGTTAGTATAAAAAGAGTATTGTTAGTATTGACATATTTGCATAGTTTCTCATAGTCAGTATGTTGTGGACCCATCAAAATAAAGTGTTAGAAGATATTAGGCAGACAGCCTACTAATACTCTAATTACTGCTGGTTGACATGTACAGTAGTTCCAAAGTTACTTACTGTTAGTAGAATGTCTAAAGTGGACTATCAAAATAAAGTAAAAATTTTTTGCTGTGAAATCTTGATTTTGGCAAATTTTTATGAAGTACCCAATAATACCTTTGTTGTTATTAATACTTCAGTATGAATACTAATTGGACTGAAGTAACTTAGATTTAGCAACTTGATCATTCATACATCACTTTTTAGAAAAATCGTGCTCAAACGTGTGTTATACTGTCTAAAGATCTCCTTGATTTAAATTACATTTTTGGCCATTTATCACCAACTGCATATTTTTGCCCAGTTTGGGCCTCTGAATAAGATGAGTATGAGCTTCATATTGTCATATCATACGATATGAGCAATACAACTTTTTGACTAAAGATTCTAGAGCCTCTTCCATTTAAGAAAAGATTATAATCTGATTATTATGTCACATGAGGGTAAATGCATAATTGTAAAAGATTCTGTTATGATCCACAGCTAGCTACTTGCTGTTGCTTGCTGAAGGGATCCAAACAACAACAACAACAAAAAAATCTCTCTAATGCTTGAGAGGGACTTTAAACTATGACATTTTTACACATCTGAATAACTGAAATTCATCTTAAATCTCATCTTTCTGGCTGGCAGTATCCTAAATTGCATTCTGATATGGTGTGAGAGAAGGTCAATCAGATCCCCTAAAATGACATAGCTGAACAATTTAGCACACTCATCTTGTAATACTGTCATAATACATGTAAAGCCAACCGGATTTCCATTGTCGACTGCAGTCAACAAGTGAAAATACCAATGGAAATAGTGCCAGTTCATTATGCTTGACCTGTTCTTAGCAAATGAGAGAATTACGGGATTCAGAGAAACGGTCCAATTCTGTTATCTCTGGCAAGCACACTGCCTACAGTGCGGCAGAGAGAGACAGGGATGCTCCCTTTCCAAAGACATATCACAGGACGGTAGAGACTGAGTAACAAACACTGAAGAGAGAGACAGACAGAGATTATGGACCGATACTGAAATCCAATATTCAAACCTTTCTATCTTAACTGTAAGGACTACTGATCAGTTCCTTTTGGTTGGTCCATAAACACCAACAATGCAGGCAACAGCATTAACACAACAGTACGATCAAAAAGAAACAACGGTGTTCAAGGCAAATTAAAAAATAAAATAAAAAAATTAAAATGTTATTTTTTTTTATTTTTTATTCAATTATTTATTGTATATTTTATATATATATATATATATATATATATATATATATATATATATATATATATATATATATATCACACAGGACTGAAATAACGCTGTGAATGACTACAGAATGTTTATTTTGGGGTGAACTGAATTTGTAAATGATTTTTATGCTGAAAAGCTTGACTAAATAACAAATCGTTTGTTAGGACTCAATACATAATTTAATTTAAAATAGTTCAGACTGTGCTGAAAATGAATGCAACCTTTGCAAACAAACAGGCTGAGCCAACATATTATTACAATATTTATAATATTAAATAGGCTATGTAATATGTTTTATTGTTGTACCATAATAATAAGGCAATAAGGCCTGGTTGATATATATATAATCTTTTCAACTCTGCCATGTGGTGTTGCACAATCTACAATAACAATATCACAAAAAAGTCAGCTGGTTGCGGTACCATAACATCAGCTCTGCGCTCTGATTCGCAAAGAAAGATTCGAAGACTCGATTCTTATTGACCTCACTGCTGTTGTGCTGTTGTACTGGTGTGGGCACAAAAAGCTTCATACAGTGTTTAACCAGCGGCAAATTCACAAGACAAAATCGCCGTGTGTGACTTTAAGAGTCTTTGGCGTTTTAAAAAAGCTTTCGCTTCTCGGCTAGACTTTTTTTCTCGAAACGTCTATTACAGTGAACCACGAAACACCGAATACACCTCCCGTGGCGTGAAGCTGCCATACACGCTCACACACCTATATAAGTTTACGCGCTCGTCGTTCTTTACCTTTACAGGTTGTCTCTGGACAGTTCGGAGGAAACGAAGGGATGCGGATGAAAACGACCTTCAGTCCGATTACCCTCGGTGTGTGTGCATTCAGAAGAGGACGATGGAAAATCCCGTTCAGCGTTCTTTTCGTTGTCCTCCCAGTGCCTCGTTCGCAGGCCCTATAGGATCTCCGCTGCAGCGCTCTCGCGCGCTCTCTCGCTCTGCTCAGCCCAGCGCTCAGTGACGTCACCGCTGCCAGGGCTGGACTGCCCTGGGCGAACACTGTTCGTGACTCAAAAGCAACAGGTATAAAACACCAGTGAGAACCCACCCAGACTCTCAAACAACCAAGGGACCCCCAGTACATATACAGTGGTGGGCAAAATTATTAGAAAAATGGTTTTAGGTAAGTTATTTGTATCTTTTGCTGTAGGTTTCTTGAAGCATCTATGAGATGTTGCCATGGTTCTTCTTCAGTTTGTTCTGTTTCTCAATGATGAGATCAGATCTCTGTGTGAAGCACTGGCTGCTGTCAGATTTCTTGTGCAAACAAAAATCTCACTGGATTATTACAATTAATGGCAAAATGAATGTTTCATTGAAAATATATATTTCCTACTGACACACTACAGCGAAAGATAGAAATAACTGACTTAAGAGCAGGTGCAAACTGAAAATTCTAGTGTTGTAATAATTTTGGCCACCGAAATAAATGCCATGTTACCCTTTTCCCCTCTTATTTTAGGCCTATTTGATCATTTTTAAGCAATGTATTCAGTTCAGTTTAGTGAAAGTGAAATGACATACAGCCAAGTACAGTATGGTGACCCATACTCAGAATTCATGCTCTGCATTTAACCCATCCAAGTGCACACACACAGCAATGAACACACACCCGGAGCAGTGGGCAGTCTTTTATGCTGTGGCACCGGGGAGCATTTGGGGGTCCAGTGCCTTGCTCACAAGGGTACCTCAGTCATGGTCAATCAGAATCAAACCCACAACCTTAGAGTTAGGAGTCAAACTCTCTAACCACTAGGCCAGGACTTCTGGCTTGTAAAACGTGTTTACATTATTATATTCAGGAATATTTTAATTCATATATAATTTTGAGATTCTTAAAGGCATAATTTTCCCCAAAATTTGTAAACACAAAACTAAAACTATATTATAGATTTGTATTATTTTTAAAATTGTATGAATATTTTTACCTGAATATTTCTGCAACACTGTACAGAAGTATTATGAAGTTCACAATATGTTATTCTAAAAATCTGATTCAAGTAAAAGGCAATGCCAATGATCTATTGTTATTAGTCTGTAATGAGTGTTTAGTGCTTCTGTAAGCATTTGATAGCAAAGTTGGAAGGATTATACAGTTTTAAAAAGAAAGTTTTTGTCCAAAAAAAATTGAGTTGCTGTGTTTATAGTTTAAAGCAATTAATGTGTCTCAGCAAATGTTAGTGAGAAAGAGGCCACACGATTAATGAAAATAGTGTTTGCTTTTACATGACCATCTGTTTTATGTCATGTTGTTGGCGTCTGTGTGAACATGATCATCTTTGACCTTGACTCTTTTTATTCAAGGATCCTCCTGTGTGTTTGTGTGTGTGTGTGTGTGTGTGGTTGGCAGCCCATATTCCCTCCCTGATTAGCTCAGTGAGAGAGTGAGTTAAAATGCTATTGACTGAGTGCAGTATTCCTGCTGCTGGCTCATGAGGGATGCCACAGTCATCAGAGAGATGGGCCTTTCAATATCATCTGAAGGACAGAAAACTGCTGTCTCTCTCTCACACAAATGCACACCGCAAAGCTGGCTGCTGACAAGCCAAATGGCAAAATTTTGATGACAGGAAATCAATGAAAGACAAATTATGATTTGTTGATATACCGGATGGACACAGTAAAAGGATTCATTCGTGGCCCTAGTCCAGGTTTGGCTCAACCATGCAAAATACACACATCTTACATCTTAGATAGTCAGAGTTTAGAAGCAGTTTTTTGAGAGGTTGAATTTAAAACATTACAGTTGATTCATACATTGGTTGTTTTGTTGAATTCATAAAGCTCAACAATTCAACCCTGCTACAAAAGTTGAACTATTTGGTTCTTGATTTAGACTATAGGTTCACAGTCATTTGTGTTCACATTTCGGCCATAATAGGAGATTCACGTTTTGTTCTTGAGTCACTTCAGTGTTTAATTAGAAACAAATTTAAATGAATTCTGTATTTGGTGTTGTAACTAACCTACAGTTTGAGAATTCTTCTGTACGTTTTATCTTTTTGTTGAAAAATAGCACCCCCTGGGGTCCAAAAGTAATGCCAAGAACTTACACGTTGAGTAATTTTAAATAATTAAATAATTTTAAAACATGAATTTTTATCGACTAGTAGAGTTTTTTTTTGTTTGTTCCTTGAATGTTTCTGTCTTCGTTGTGTTGACTGTTGTTTGTTCAATTATTGATTCATAGGTTTTTGGTTGAATTCAAATGCAATTCTTGCGCATGGCTTATGAAAGAAATTGTATTCGATTAGAATAAAATGAATTTAAAGGATTTTTCATTATGTGACCACACCAAATGTAATTTGAAATGCACATAAAATGTAAATAATAATAAGAGGGATTCTAAAAGTTGCATCTTGTTTTTATTAGTACTGCTAATTTAAAATAAACTATTTCACATATCAAAGGTTTATATTTACCAAAAGACGAAATAATAACTGAATTTACACAAATGACCTGTTAAAAATGCTCAATTCTTAATAGTGTGTGTTGTTTCCTGGAGGATCCAAAGCTTGTTGAGAATCAATTAATATCTGAAACTTTTGTAGTAGTGGTGTAGGAGTCCCTTGGAACTCAGTATCATACACAGTCACTATTGAGAAGGGTAAGTGTAGGGTATTTCTAAAGAAATGGAGGCAATTTAACTATCACAAAACATAAACCCGATTCCAAAAAAGTTGGGACATTGTACAAATTGTGAATAAAAACAGAATGCAATGATGTGGAAGTTTCAAATTTCAATATTTTATTCAGAATACAACATAGATGACATATAACGTTTTTAAACTGAGAAAATTTATAATTTTAAGGGAAAAATAAGTTGATTTTAAATTTCATGGCATCAACACATCTCAAAAAAGTTAGGACAAGGCCATGTTTACCTCTGTGTGGCATTCCCTCTTCTTTTTATAACAGTCTGCAAACGTCTGGGGACTGAGGAGACAAGTTGCTCAAGTTTAGGAATAGGAATGGTGTCCCATTCTTGTCTAATACAGGATTCTAGTTGCTCAACTGTCTTAGGTCTTCTGTCACATCTTCCTCTTTATGATGCGCCAAATGTTTTCTACGGGTGAAGATCTGGACTGCACGCTCGCCATTTCAGTACCCGGATCCTTCCTCTACGCAGCCATGATGTTGTAATTGATGCAGTATGTGGTCTGACGTTCTCATGTTGGAAAATGCAAGGTCTTCCCTGAAAGAGACGATGTCTGGATGGGAGCATATGTTGTTCAAGAACTTGGATATACCTTTCAGCATTGATGGTGCCTTTCCAGATGTGTAAGCTGCCCATGCCACATGCACTCATGCAACCCCATACCATCAGAGATGCATGCTTCTGAACTGAGCACTGATAACAACTTGGGTTTTCCTTGTCCTCTTTAGTCCGGATGACATGGCGTCCCAGTTTTCCAAAAAGAACTTCAAATTTTGATTAGTCTGACCACAAAACAGTTTTCCAATAGCCATAGTCCATTTTAAAGGAGCCTTGGCCCAGAGAAAATGCCTGCACTTCTGGATCATGTTTAGATATGTCTTCTTTTTTGACCTAAAGAGTTTTAGCTGGCAAAGGTGAATGGCATGGTGGATTTCTGTTTTTGGTTTTCTGGCCTTGACTCTTACATACAGAGATTGTTCCAGATTCTCTGAATCTTTGAAATATTTTGCCCTGCAGATGGATGATAACTTCAAACTCTTTGCAATTTTTCTCTGAGAAACTCCCTTCTGATATTGCTCCACTATTGTTCGCATTGGGGGAATTGGTGATCCTCTGCCCATCTTGACTTCTGCGAGACACTGCCACTCTGAAAGGCTCTTTTTATACCCAATCATGTTGCCAATTGACCTAATAAGTTGCAAATTGGTCCTCCAGCTGTTCCTTATGTGTACATTTAACTTTTCCGGGCTCTTATTGCTACCTGTCCCAACTTTTTTGGAATGTGTAGCTCTCATGAAATCCAAAATGAGCCAATATTTGGCATGACATTTCTAAATGTCTCACTTTCAACATTTGATATGTTATCTATATTCTATTATGAATAAAATATAAGTTTATGAGATTTGTATATTATTCCATTCCTTTTTTAATCACAATTTGTACAGTGTCCCAACTTTTTTGGAATCGGGTTTGTACAGTCACTGATCCTGAGTTTTAACATTCAGGGGTATGTAAACTTTTGAACTGTTTCATCTCTATAAATTCAGCTACTATTTTGTGGACTATATAAGTGACTGTTGAGTAAAAATGTGCCACATAAAAAAAAAAAGAAGCAATTTCCCTCTTACTTTTTCTAAAGTATTAACATTTTGCAAATTCTGCATAGCATGTCAATTTATAACCTTTTATATTATGGGGAAAAAAGTGTGTAATTATCTGATTCAATATTTTAGTGCTGAGCATAGGTGAGCAAAACTATTCCATATTTTTCAAGGACTGGAAATTCGTTTTAAACATTGCTTGCTATCATGAAAAATTAGACAGAACCAAAAAACCACCCCATTGACAATGAAGAGGTAATTTAATTATTTCAGTATTATAGTATACAAGTCTTTATACAACGTAATAAAACTCCAGATGTTCTAAATTCCTGAACATGTATTTTCAAGCATAAACAGAGCATATTTTTTAAAAGGTTTTTATTTTATTTTTTTAAATAAATAACTTTAACAGAATAGTAACTTGTGTGCATTATCTTGGTACTAAATGTATCAAGTCCATGTGGTCAGTATCCGTACAAAAAATCTGCATATGAAGTGAGTAACTGTAAAATGACAGATGTGCGTATAAGTCCATTATCAGAGCAAAGGATCGGGTCAAGAGTCATGTCGATGTCTATCTCTCAACTCTGGGCCAGCTCCAGTTTGTTTTCTAATGTTTTTGGTGCTTCAATTACTTCTCCACACATGAACTGCTCCTACAACAACAACAACAAAAATATTATATATTTTAGACTTGGACTAACATAACTAACATAAACTAACATGATTCTGAACACAATTGTCATAGTTTAGCTCAACCTTTAAAACAGATCAAAATGGATCAGAGATCATTAAGTAATCAGAGTAACAGAATACTTGAGAATGTAATTTTAAGGTCTTTCTAAATAATTTTATCTCAGCGTTAATTTTGTATCATTATACAAGAAAACATACAATAAACAAAATTTGACGAAAAGGACATGGCATTATTTCTACAATAAATCTATAACATTAATAATCATATGGTTACAAAATGAGCAAAACAAAAATAATCAGGCCAAGTTGTCTATACAAAAACAGCCCACCAGAACACACTAAACATAGATTACCTTATCATAGATTACTTTAACTATAAGTGAGCAACTCGGACAGGTGGCCACTTCTTCACCATTCTCAAGATCCTCCTGAAAAACAGAAGTAGTTTCCCCTTGACAAAATACTATTTAGTATTAAAAATGTTCTTAAAATATTTGCCACTTAGTTATACACTGACACCACCTGAGTCAATACACACATCTACATTATTAAATCACTAAAGTGGCTGTTTCTTTTTTCTGGCTTATTCGTAGTACAGTTTTTTTGACTATTCCAAAAAGTATCCACTAAAAGTTAAAATGATTACACAAATTCAAATAAAACTCTACATACAAATTACATATAAATATACAAGTTATACATTTAAGAAAGCGATAGTGTTAAGTTATGACTGTCTTAAGTTACATTCGGATCCTCCAATAGAAAAGCACTTTCTTGCCTTCGTTATCGCGAATCTGTCGCCACATGGACAAGGAAAATAATATGTTTCTGTTTCATCATCATACTCAAAATCTTCGATTTCAACCTCGTCGTGAAATACCGTCATTCTAGATTAGTTACTAGTTAAGACGTCCTCCCCGGCGCTTTTCAACCATAGATAGGCTGTAAAAAAAAAAAAAAAAAAAAAACCCGGATACAACATGCGCCCGCTGTGACGTACTGGCGCACAATTTTGACGCCTGTCAACCAGCGAATTACAACAAAAAGCTGTTCACCGTTTAGCCACCAGGTGGTGACAAATGTCTATCCACCTAACGTCTCGCAACAAGTCTCGAGTAATTACAGTTTGAGCAAATTAAATAGATTTCTGGATGTTAACATTACAATTGACCTCGACTGGGGTTTTCAGTACACGATGAAACAATGCAAACAATTATTATTCAGTCATATACAGGTATGCAGACATACTTTACTTTCCCAATGCAATGCACTGGAATGTATTAGGCATTCAGTCTTGTATTTAAGGTCTCACAGATAACTGCAAGGAATATCAGCCACGATCTTTTAAAAAAATTTCATTCATTAATTAGTTTCTGCTATATAAAAATGTAAACAGTAAACTGGATTACACGTATCAGTAAATATCCAAGTATTTAATTTCAAATATATCCTTGTTCACTTGAATCACATGTACCCTAAACAAGACATAAGAACCTAGACGACATTTATTTTTTGGCATCAAACACATAAATACTTGGTCACACGTTTTTACTACTCCTTTGTGTGTGTTTTACTACTCCTTTGTGTGTGTTTCCAACAATGTTGTAATTGTTGGAAAGACCTTAGTTTTGTATTGAATTAGATTTTACAAATTCAAGCTTTCATTTACAGTTAAGTGAGTCTCCATGACTTAACTTGAGTAAAGCCTCAGAGACAAGCATTCATCCTTGTAATGAAAATGGGATTAATTGGTCAAATAGATTTGAGCTATTGAGGAGATAAAAGAGGAGAACAAGATTTTTCCTAGACCTGGTTTTATGAGGTCATGGAAAGAATTTGATATAAAAAATTTAAAAGCAAAATACTGACTATTAATGCTTTATTTGAGAACTATCTGGAACAAAAAGCAATATTCCGCAAAAGGACATTGTAGCAAAATGCAGCATTTTTTTTCAGTACAAATAGGATATGCCCTTATATAAAGCTAAATTAGGCTTGCACAGCGGCAATAACTGTAACAAGAAATTTCCTGTAATTTGAAATGTTTTGGCCTATATATCTTTGATTGACTGCCTGTGATCTTGATAAGATATAGTTTATGATAAGTCTATAAACTGCTATATATTTCTGCTTCCTCATTTCGAAATGGAAAACTTTTACCAGGCCACTCAGGACTGCACATCCATATAGTCGTAACACAAAACATGTTACCATCTCAGAAACCAACCACAAGTTGTCCAGTTCATCACTTGAACAGGGACATTACTGACAAAGGACATTAATGAGGGCGCCCTTGTGCAGAAAGTCCACAAGTGAGACTCACAGAAGTCATAAAACCCTTATATAAGTCATTAATCCCTTATATTGACAAAGATAGCCAGTTATCCCTGTACTTGAATAAAACAGATATAGGCGTTTTGACTGAGGAAACTTGAAGACAATAAACATACAATATACAGTCATGCCCACAAATATTGGCACCCTTGGCAAATATGATCAAATAAGGCTGTGGAAATTAATCTGCATTGTTAACTTTTGATGTTTTATTTGAAAAATTCACAAAAATGTATCGTTTCATTGGATAATAAGAATTTAAAATGGGAGGAAATATCATTATGAAATAAATGTTTTTCTCTAATACACATTGGCCACAATTATTGGCACCCCTAGAAACTATTATGAGTAAAATATCTCTGAAGTATATTCCCATTCATATTCACAATTTTGAGCACTCCAGCATGATTATAAACATGAAATTATCCAGTCATTGCTTCCTGTTTCACAGAAATATAAAGTGGAGGGGAAACAAAGCCCAAATGCCCTTAATCATCCATCACAATCAGAAAAACCAAAGAATATATTTCTGATGTGCAGCAAAAGATGATTGAGCTTCACAAATTGGTAAAGTGGCTTTAAGAAAAGAGCTAGAGCAGTGACAATTCCCATTTCCACCATCAGGACAATAATTAAGAATTTCCAATCAACAGAAAATTTTAGAAAACTGCCTGGAAGAGGTCGTGTGTCTATATCGTCCTAATGCATGGTGAGGAGGTCAGTTTGAGTGGCTAAAGACTCTCCAAGGATCACAGCTGGAGAATTGCAGAAAATAGTTGAGTTTCTGGTTCAGAAAATCTTAAAAAAATTGTCAAACAGAACCTACATCAACACATGTTGTTTGGGAGGGTTCTAAGAAAAATTCTCCTAGCTCATCCAAAAACAAACTAAAGCATATTCACTGGCTTCTATGATCAGATGAAACTAAAATGAGCTTTTTAGAAGTAAACACTCAAGATGGGTTTGGTGAAAACAGGGATAAAAAGTACTCCATATGTACAATGAAATATACAGCTGTATTTTTGATGTTGTGGGTTTAGACACATGGCATCATGGATTCTATTAAATACCAACAGACAAAAAAATCTAAAAGTGACTGACTCTGTTAGAAATCTTATAATGGGCCATGTTTGGATCATTCAACCGTACAATAATCCAAACACAAACCTCAAAAACAACACCGAAATGGGTCACTGAGCTCAAAACCAAGCTTCTGCTATAGCCATTCCAGTCCTCTGACCTGAACCCTACAGAAAATGAGAGGAGTGAACTGAAGAGGAGAAGCTGGGAATCTGAAGGGTCTGGAGTGATTGTGGATGAAGGAATGGTCTCTGATCTCTTGTCAGGTGTTCTCTAACCTCATCAGGCATTATAGGAGACAGTTTTGAGCTGTTAAACTGGCAAATGGAGGTTTAAAAAATAATAAAATAAAAGGGTGCCAATAATTGTGGCCAATGTGTATTAGAGAAAAACATTTATTTCATAATGATAATTCCCCCCATTTTAAATTCTTATTATCCAATGAAAGGATACATTTTTGTGAAATTTTCAAATAAAACATCAAAAGGATTAACAATGCAGATTAATTTTCACAGCCTTATTTGATCATATTTGCCAAGGGTGCCAATATTTGTGGGCATGACTGTATGATATATCTGCGTTCTTCTAGATATCATAAGAATAACGTATATTTATGCAATTTGGGATGTAACGATGATTCACTCAACACACATGATTCAATTCGATTCACATTTTGATTTCACAATTTGATTCACTGTTTCAATGATCAATGAGAAATTTAAGACAAATAAAAATGTAATGTTTTATTATTGTTTGGACAAAATGCTGCACATTTTTTAGCAAAATTGAAATATAACACTATAAGGACATACTAATATAGCACTTGCATATTATTGCTCTTGGTTTTGATTGCTTCTATTGTCTTCATTTTTAAGTAGCTTTGGATAAAAGCATCTGCTAAATGACAAAATGTTAATATAATGTAAATGTAAATAAGAAACCTAAATTGACATTTTAAAACAAGCCCCAAATCAAATAAATAAGTAACACAAATAAAATAAATCTCTTCATATAAACAAAATAATCCTCCCTTTCGAAAGGGAACTCCACGCTGTGTCCACTAGAGGGCGCTTTGGGAACGCTGTCAGCAGTAACCAGTGTTTGAAGCATGAATGAAATTACCACAATGAACTTGACATTGGCAGGCGAAAGCCTATGACGTAAGCAAATGAGCGACTGCGGATATAAAAGGGCACTTGTAGAACACATCATCTTTTTTTGTCTTCAAGCCTTGTGTACAATGCTCATATGAGACGGTTGCATTCGCAGAACTACTAGAGCAGAGGTCTGTACTCGAGTTTTTGCAGCGTTTGCACAAGCCCGTTTGCCTCTCGGGAAGAGTTGGACAAGCTTAATGCTATGCATTCGCGGCGGTTTCTGTTCTGCCAGATTCTTGAGGGAATTAAGTGTTTGATAAGAGTGTGTACGGCTCTCAGGAGAGATGTGATTGCATTGAGAATGCCTGATTCTTTTTGAGAATTTAGTGCCTCTCACCCAGGTTTTGGGTCTCGCGGCTGCCGAGGCAGTTAATCAGGCCGATCACAGGGATTGTAGGTGGGGCATGGAAGGAAACTGACAAGGAAAAATCACATTCTGCTGAGGCCTCCACTCATCAGAGCTTCAGTTAGGCCGTTTAATCAAGTGTTCGGCCCTTGGTGGGGCCACCTTGATTGACAGCCTTTATGTTGAATCGGTTTGACCTTCTCTTGCTTAAGAGAGTCATTTTGCTGAGGCCTCTGCTCACCTTAGCTCTAGTTAAGCTTGTAATCAAGTGTCTCGCCATCTGTGTGGCCGCCTTGATAGACAGTCTTTATGTTGAGTATGTTTGGCCTCCTCTCGCTTAAGAGAGTCATTCTGCTGAGGCCTCCACTCATCAGAGCTTCAGTTAGGCAGTGTATCAAGTGTTCGCCTTGATAGACAGCCTTTATGTTGAGTAGGTTTGGCGTCCTCTCGCTTAAGAGAATCATTCTGCTGAGGCATCCACTCATCAGAGCTCCAGTTAGGCAGTGTAATCAAGTGTTCGGCCCTCTGTGGGGCTGCCTTGATAGACAGCGTTTATGTTGCATAGGTTTGGCCTCCTCTCACTTAAGAGAGTCATTCTGCTGAGGCCTCTGCTCACCTGAGCTACAGCCAAACTTTGAATCGAGTGTTCAGACCTTTGTGGGGCCGCCTTTGATAGGCAGTTTTTATGTTGAGTAGGTTTGGCCTCCTCTTGCTTAAGAGAGTCATTCTGCTGAGCCCTCTGCTCATCAGAGCTTCAGTTAGGCAGTGTAATCAAGTGTTTGGCCCTTTGTGTGGCTGCCTTTATAGTACATTTGGCCTCCTCTCGCCTTTCAGTCAGTCACGTTCGACGTTATGAATGGGATCTCGCCCGAGAGCCCAATCACCTTCGAGTGGTACAAAACGAGCCAATGGTACACAAAGTACCTTGGTCTGCGGAATTTGCATCGCGAGCTCCGCCCCGCAGAGCGGGTATATAAGGAGCAACGCAAGCAACTCGCATTCAACTTGCGAGCAATTCGCTTCGGAGCCAAGCACATCACTTGCTGCAATCACCGGAGTGTTACAAGCAAGGGCTGGTGTTGGTGTGACGGCGTTGGTGCATTCGTGGATGGCTCATGTTCTCATTGCGGGGGCATGACCATCTCGAGACTCGATTACCTTAAAAGGTATAGAGTCCCCTCGGCCACACCCCATTCTAGCTCTTCTCCTCGTAAGAGGGCTACTTCGGCTGTTGGCCAGGGTGATCTGAGGGTTACTGTGTGGGCTTGCCCGATGAGCGAACCTCCTCGGGCCACACCCCCCTCACATACGCCGCAGACGGTTGAGTTTCCGAATTGAGTTTGCTGGACCATCTCAGGCTCCTGACATCTCATTCGGGGCTTGCGAAGAGGACCGTATGTCGATCGCCGCATCACAAAGCGGGCTTGAGTCGTCGGGAGATGAGGGTTCAGCTGCGTTGCCTCCCATGGGAGTGCCAGCGTTGTTCGAGTCCGATCCCGAGCTGACGGCCGTGCTTTCACGGGCAGCGGAGAGCATCGGGCTTTAGTGGAATCCTCCGCTCTGTCCCGAGCACTCAAAGCTGGATGATTGGTTCCTGGGGGCTGCTCAAGCGGATCGCCAGCACCCCCCTCTGGTTCCTTTCTTCCCGGAAGTGCACCAGGAAGTAACCAGTTCATGGAAGGCACCTTTAACTGTCGAAACTGTTCTGGTACTTCCTCCGCCTTCACTGCCCTCGATGGCAGGGCGGCCAAGGGGTATGCTGGGATTCCCCCAGTGGAGCATTCTGTTGCGATGCAATTGTGTCCACAGAGCGCCTCCACTTGGCGTGGTGGTCCCAAGCTGCCCTCCAAGGCCTGTAAGTTCTCATCCACGCTTGTGGCCAAGGCTTACAGAGCTGCGGGCCAGGCCGCTTCTGCCCTGCATGCCATGGCCTCACTTCAGGTCTATCAGGGCCAAGCTGCTCTGGCAGCTGCACGAGGGCAGTGCTGACCCAGGGGTTTTGCAAGAGGCATGCACTGCTACCGACCTCACTCTCCGGGCGACGAAGGTCACTGCGTGCCCCTAGGGTCAGGTGATGTCCACTTTGGTGGTCCAGGAGCGCCAACTATGGCTGAATCTGGCAGACATGAGGGAGTCTGATCGGGCTCAGCTCTTCAACTCCCCGGTTTCCCAGGATGGCGACGCGGTAGAGAGCCTTGCCCAGCAGTTCTCTGCGGCCCAGAAGCAGTCTGAGGCCATCAGACACATCCTGCCCTGGCAGCCCACTGCTGCTTCCACCCCGTCGCCCGCGCAGGCGCCTCAGCCTGATCGTCCCCCTGCGGCCTCCTCCACTCCCGTTCGGCCACAGCAGCAGCCTTCACCCCGGCCACAGCGAGGAGATGGCTGCAGAAGGGTGGCGCAACCCGTCTCTGCCCCTAAGGCTGCCAAACGCCAGGCCATGCGGCGTTCCTGAGACGGGCAACCCAGAGTTAGAGACCTCAGCTCATCAGGAGATGGTATAGCAGGACCACTCCTTCCCCCGGACGAGGGCCGGGGGAGTATCCTTTGTTCTCGTTTTCTTTTTGTTTCCGCCACTGGCCCTGCGGCCGGTGGTACCCAAACCTTCACTAAAAGAGCTGTTTCCTCTACCTCCAGGTCCCAAGAGGCCACGAACGACAGTCGGCGACGGGCTTCCTCGCTGCTCTTGTTCTCCTCTCCCCTTGCCAGTTTCCATGCAAAAGCCGGTTCAAGAACGATTCGCCTTCTCATGCCCTCTTTGCTACTTGGAGTCAGACGAGTGCCCGCACTCTGCCCCGGGCTGTCTGCTCCACCACGCTGCCCCACTGTGCATTTTCGAATGCATTCGTCCGATGGATTGGTTTGCAGCGATCGACCTGAAGGACGCGTACTTTCATGTCTCCATTCTTCCTCAACACAGACCGTTTCTTCGGTTTGCTTTCGAGGGGCAGGCATATCAGTACAAGGTTCTCCCATTCGGGTTGGCCCTGTCTCCCCGCATCTTTTCGAAGGTTGCGGAGGGAGCCCTGGCTCCTCTCAGGGAACAAGGTGTCCATATCCTCAACTACCTCGCCGACTGGCTGATCCTAGCTCACTCTCGAGAGCAGTTGTGCGAGCACAGGGATCTGGTGCTCAGACACCTCGCCCGACTGGGTCTTCAGGTCAACTGGGAAAAGAGCAAGCTCTCCCCTGTGCAGAGGATCTCTTTTCTCAGTATGGAAATAGACTCGGTCGCCATGTTCGCGCAGTTTATGAACGAGCGTGCGCAGTCACTGCTGAATTGCCTGAGACAATTCGAGGGCAAGAGAATGGTTCCACTGAAACTGTTTCAGAGGCTCCTGGGGCATATGGCGTCCGCGGTGGCGGTCATACCGCTCGGGCTACTCCATATGAGACCACTTCAGCACTGGCTTCACGACCGAGTCCCGAGATGGGCATGGCAACAGGGCATGCGCCGAGTGACCATCACTCCGGCCTGCCACCGATACTTCACCCCGTGGTTGGACCCCTCATTTCTATGGGCCGGTGTGCCCCTAGAACCGGTGTCCAGACATGTTGTTGTGTCAACAGATGCCTCTGCCACGGGCTGGGGTGCCATGTGCAATGGGCATGCTGCGTCGGGCTCCTGGACAGGACTCCGACTTCAGTGGCATATCCATTGCCTCGAGTTGCTAGCAGTACTTCTTGCTCTGCACCGCTTCAGGGCCCTGCTGAAGGACAAGCACGTTCTGGACAACACTGTGACCGTAGCGTACATCAACCGTCAGGGTGGTCTACACTCCCGCCGCATGTCGCAACTCGCTCGCCATCTCCTCCTGTGGAGTCACAAGCATCTGAGGTCGCTTCGTGCCATTCACATTCCGGTCAATCGTACAGCCAACGAGCTCTCACGGCAGCAGTCTCACCCCGGGGAATGGAGACTCCACCCCGAGTCGGTTCAGCTGATTTGGGAACACTTCAGAGATGCTCAGGTAGACCTGTTTGCCTCTCCAGAAAATTCCCACTGCCAGTTGTTTTACTCCCTGACCGAGGGCATCCTCGGCACGGACGCCCTGGAACACAGCTGGCCGCTGGGCCTGCGCAAGTATGCGTTTCCCCCAGTGAGACTTCTTGCACAGATGTTGTGCAAGATCAGGGAGGACGAGGAGCAGGTCCTCATGGTTGCGCCTTTTTGGCCTGGCCGGACCTGGTTCCCCGACCTTGTACTCCTCGCAACAGCCCCTCCCTGGCCAATTCCTCTGAGGAAGGACCTTCTTTCTCAGGGAGAGGGCACCCTCTGGCACCCACGTCCCGATCTGTGGAACCTACATGTGTGGGTTCTGGACGGGTCACGGAAGGTTTAGGTACCTTGCCACCACAGGTGGTAGCTACCATCACTTCAGCTAGAGCCATGTCCTCTTCATAACTTGGTGTTCTTCACAGCGTGAGGACCCCTACGTGCCCATAGTTCCCACCACTCCTTTTAGGGATCAGGTGGTGAACTTGCAAACGCTGCCCCTGGAGGAGGCAGACCCAGCCCTGGTGCTGCTCTGCCCAGTACGTGCGCTCCGCACCTGCGTGGACAGAACTCGGTGCCTTGGGACCTCAGACCAGCTCTTTGTCTGTTACAGAGGCCAGCAGAAGGGAAAGGCTGTCTCCAAGCAGAGGTTATCCCACTGGATAGTGGATGCTATTGTCCTGGCTTATCAGGCTCAAGACCTGCCATGCCCCCTGGGGTGAGAGCTCACTCAACTAGGTGCGTAGCTTCCTTCTGGGCGCTGGCGCATTTGCAAGATTTTATAATCTCTGTGTAGAGCCCGTGTCCTCCTGGGTACCCGCCCCTTCGGGCCAGTAAGGACCTGCTCAGTGTCAATCCGCTTGCTGCACCATTCCACTCCGTGGACTGGATGCGTGCGCTATTCCCCTCAGGTGAGTTCCTCAGTCAGAACCCTTGGTTCCTCCAGCACTGTTGTCCAACACTTGCGTACATGCCCTTTGGTCAGCCCTGTGTGGGACTAGGTGCCTCCATGTGTCATGATTCCCCTTTTCTGGGTAATCCCACGCGTGTATGTCCATAGTAAGTCTCTCTGCAGCATGTGTCTTTCCCTTGGCAAGCCCCTTGCCGTCTCTGTCGTTGAAACTTCCACCCTGCGGGCTGGGTACCTCAGAGTTCTTATGTATCACCACCTTGGTATATACCTGCCTTCTGTAAGTCCTCCCACGGGCAGGCAGCCTGCTAGCATATGTCCAGCTGGAATATGCCACCCAGTGTATTCTATGTGAGCTATAGGCCGTCACTCGTGCTGGCCTCTTGACAGAGTGCTATCACTCACACGAGTTGCTGGAAGACAGCCATGTGGCATTTTGTAAGGTACCCCATTCGTAACGTCGAACGTGACCGGCTGAAAGGGAACGTCTTGGTTACGTTTGTAACCCTCGTTCCCTGAAGGAGGGAACTTTAATATGCATTATACAAAGCCAAGATGAAAAGACAAAAAACTATCTAAACTTTTCTAAAGACAGTAAGTTCCCCTCAGATATACATTGATATAAACTACCCCTAAATTAATTGTGATTTGTTTAGCATCTCAACTGTTTTGAATCTTAACATATTTTAATCGATTTTTAACCAGCTAGCAGCAAATTGTTATATCTGTAAATGCAATGCTATCAACAGCATTTATCACTGTACAGAATACTATAAAAATTGCTATCATATGATCTGTCTTGCCACATTAGCCATTGGAATGGCTCAAATCATGGCATGTATTTGGAAAGAGTCATGCAAAGAAAGAAACAGAAGAACTTTTAAAAACATATTAATGCTACTCAAGTTAATACATTTCAGTGTATTCAGTATTTTTTATTTTTTTTTGGTTTCATTTATTAATTTTTCAGATTTTACTTGCTGTCATGTAATCTACAGTATAATTTCTTACCATATTGACGATTGTGATTGCTCAACCAGTATCATGTGGTTTGAAAGAGTCATGCAAAGAAAGAAAGAGAAGGCCATGTTAAGTAATACATAGATTTTTAGAATAAAACAATTTATGTTGCACTTTAACACAAGTTAATGCCGGTTTTTGACATTGTCACATGACGTTGCTTACTTACCATTTTTACCATTGCGATGGCTCAAACCAAGTTATGTAGAATGGAATGTTTGCATGGAAAGAGAGAAAGAGAAAGGAACATGCAGTTCCTCAAAAATGCAGTGATTTTCCAGAATATTAGAAAGAAAAAAACATTCAGATTGGATTTGCCTTTTATTGCTGCCCATGATGTTGTTTACCATTATGGCAGATCAAATCGAGGCAGGAAGATGTAGAGCTATTATCATGTTTGCCATTGTCATGGCTCAAACCATGGCATGTAGTTGAAAACAATCATGCAAAGAAATAAACAGAGAAGAATATGTTCAGAAATTTCGTGATTTTCCATAATTAAAGATTCATGCTTCACTTTAAGTGTTTAATGTATTCATTTATATTTTTTATAGAGATTTACCTTCATAAATAGACATATTGTTGGTCCTATTCAAACACACAAGCGACTACTGCTGTTCAAGGCCATGGCATCACAAAAGTAGCAGAATATTCAAGTTTGAATCAATTACAACTTCTATTCTACTCAGTATTCTATTCGAGACTAACACCTGTAAACATAACAAAAGTGACTAAAGTAAAGTAAAGTAAAGTAAAGTTTTTTTTTTTTTAATGGAAAATAATTTCTTTATGTCTTAAAATGGCTTGAATGTAACCCTAAGGGTGTTACATTGAGAATGCAGAACTATGAATATGCAAATTAGTCCCTGCCACCACAGAATAACTCACTCAGATAACGCTGTAGTAAATGTTATACAATGGCACTGATGATCGTGGATTAACAGTTATTGCTATGTTATTCATTGATGTTTTGAGAATTAAACCATGAGTTAATGTATTCAAATTCTTAATGGATAGAAGTGTAGGAAGCAACAGTACAAACCTCATTCAGAACTCATTCTGTTACAATCAATACTGATTATATTGATTCCTCATTCCATTATAGTCAGTGAAGGTCTACATGGCAAAATTAATCTCTTATTTACATTGTCTACATCTTGTTTTATAAGGAGAGGTTTCACAAGCTTGTATTAATCAGCATTAAACAAAACTCCACCATTTTAAGCGATGAAAACACCTATGATTGGCCATTGAGTAGAATCATTGGCTATACATTACTCATTGCTGCAAAACCATGTTGAAAATAGAAACCTTCGACCAGATATGAAAAGCACCAACCCAGACATTGTAATTGGGCACATCATGTTTGTGATGCAGGAATGGTTCAAAATGCATTTCCTAGATTAGTTGCCTCTTCTGTTTTTTTTGCTATGAATGGTAAGAGTGACAAGAAAGGGTAACACTTTACAATAAGGTTCTATTTGTTAACATTAGTTAATTACATGTACTAATGATAGAAAATACTTCTAAAGCATTTATTAGGAATTAGCCTAATGCTGATTCCATCATTTGCAGATGCTCAAAAGGCTTTCTTTCTTTTTTAGCACATGTGCTTTAAGCTTATTTTCTGCTCCTGGGATGGAATGTTTCGCAGAATCATTTATAGCGCTTCTGTGTACAGAGTATACAAACACAGAGGACAGTTGTTTAAGGTGAAAAGCATAAGAAGACATTCTAAAATAAATGCATTAACTGGTCAGCAGGAATTAGTTTGTGAATTAAGACCTGCATGGGAAAACTTCAAACACTTGGTTAAAAACTCATTTATCAAAATGCTATTAACTACAAAAGCAATGCTTGAGAATCTTAAATTGACAAATTTTTCCAATTTAAGAACACTTAAAGGTGATATGCACAAGTAACAAACACAAGTTCGTCTTGGTGCATCAACCAAATATTAAGCCACTCTTTAGAGATCTAACAATTCACGAACACAGATGTAAAAGTAGAGAATCATTTATGGTTACTTTTATTCAACTTTTCTGAATTTATTTGAGCAAATTGTTAATACTACCCTGGAAAAACTCTGATGTTCTTTTAAAGAATTTCAATGCAATTAAAAGTATCGTCATTAACCTTGCTTTAATCATTAGAAAACCTTCTTAAATCTTTCAGAGAGTGTAGAATTTTTTCACATGCTTCATGTAGTTTTGACCTCTGACCTTTTAGTTTTGTCATATGCCAGGGTTAACAATTAAGCATCAGTACTAAGTTAACACAGACGTTTAAGTAATCATGATGTCTGTTCAAGTCAACATGTAAGTCTGCCCCCTGCATAACTCAATATGTGCACACAGAACAGGAAGGAACTGGTTAATGTAATGTTATTAGTAAATTAACGTAGTTGTGGGAAACATTCATAAATACTTTAAAATGAAGGGATTAAACATAGTGTGCTTTCGAGCTATGTCAAGGGTTAGAAGATCAACCAAACAAATGTAACTTAGCTGGTAGTCATTTGTCTGAGATTATTATGTATCCAACCAAGAGGTTAATGATAGAGAATGCTGTGCAATAATTGGTTTCCCTGTGTGAGACAGCTGTTTATATTTTATATATAAGGAACCATCTATCCTTTATGAGAAACACATACTGCATACTACTAAACAATTATTTCTCACTTTTAATGAGCATGTTCTTGGAGCGATATGAATTGGTTTACATACAGTCGTATTAAATATTTTTCTCAGTATTAATGTAAGCAAAACAAAAACAGGTTTTGGTGTTTATTATGTCTCTCAAATTGTCCGAAGACCCACAAGCATCATATATATATATTTACATGACTACAAGACATATTCAGTCAACATATAATTTTGTAAGAGCACATCTGCCAGCAAAATATATCCGAATGTAAGATTGGGCCAATTAAAAAAAAAATTGTGTTTGTATGGGAAAACACAGTTCCTTTGACCTTTCTAATTCACTTTTAATGAGTAACCAGATGGTATTGTGGTGATATTAATTTAGTTTGTTCCAAAAGAAATCCTATACTTTATCAAAATCACTATAATGAAATTACATGAATGGTCAATTATATAGACCGTAGCAGGTCAGTGCTATTTTAAGTTTAAGAAACAGCAGTTGCAACATAAAACTGCAAAAAAAAAAAAAACGGCAGTGAACATGGAAAAAATATGCATAAGCCTAAATGTGCTTCTTTCAAAAGTCTCATGACACTATAAAGTTTCAGGGAAAAAAAATGAATGTCATGAGTATCTAAACCTCTCCTAACTTAATTTGCTTTGACTCCAGATAGTGCTTATGGTACTCTACAGGACCCAGAGATAAATGGAGAAAACTACAACTCTAATGATGTTATCCTGTGTACGTAAAATGTACCAAAGTCTAAGTTAATTGCAGCTTGCTGTGTTAAGTTGTAAGCTGTGGAATTTTGTACAGCCACTGAGAAATTTGGATACTGTTGTTGGACTTCAGTGGTCTCTTACACAGAGCCTCTAAAGGGGGTCCATTTCATGCGTCAGAGACCTCTTGTATGTGCTGCCTCTGATGAGTAGCAACATTATGTTCCAAAATAAAAGATAATACGGTTGCTGCAAACCTCAGTTGCCCGAACAGCAGATCACAGGTGGTCATTCAGGACACATATTGCATAATGTGAGTTAAAAACATCAGTTATCATGAATAAAGTCATAAAAAGTGAATTTTCACAAAAATAGACAGCAAAATTGGATATAAAGATTTTCATGCCATGTATAAATAATTCAAATGGAATAGACAATGTTTGTACTGTTGATACGCATGGTGGTTGGACTTCTGAATTGATTACTTTCAGGTGGTTTTGGATGGCATTTTAGATGTATGCTGCATAATAAACTTAAAAATATTTAAAAGGAATTTCCCAATATACATGGGACATTACTTATCATAAAAGAGTGACATAACACAGAAAAGTATATCTACATACTGTAAATGGACAAAATCATGTGTGTGATCCTTTTCCCTTTTTCCTCTAACTTATGTTGATGTGTCCTTGTTATAGTGTAAATACCCAAATAAGTCCTGAGTAGCATTAATTAACAGATTTAAGGTTAAGTTTGGTGTGTTGTTAGTCACTAGTATTTTTTTTTTAATCATTATTATAGTATGTGTAACGTGTAACAAGAACCATACACTCTTAAAAATAAAGATTCCAAAATGGAGTTTGTGTAGCAGTGCAATAGAAAATCCATTTTGGGTTCCTTAAAGTACCTTTTAGTGAAAGTTCTTAACCTTTTTTTCTTAGAGTGAATTATATTGGAATAGTGAAGAATATTTAAATATTAAAGAAAAAAAATTGATGTTCGCGGATTTGACCTACAATTTTTTTTTTTTTCAAGAGACCATACAGCCTCAAATTAAATATATTTCTTGGGTATATGTTGTTTTATTGGTGTTTGGCTATTCAGGAAAGAGGGGAAATTGCTTTTTTCATTATTTTCAGTGCTAAAAAAGACTTTTGCAGACTCAGAAGTGAGCTATAATTTATATTTTCAGTGTATCTGAAATACAATTTATCTTTTTCTTCCAGAAATGTTGTAACTTCTCATTTAGGGCCATGAACATGTCTAAATAAGATGTGTTCCAAATTTGAAGTTGATATATAAAAAAAAAAAACGAGGTTCCCATGTAATTTTGTTTTGGCGATATACCAAAACTAGCCACCAGATATCAATCAAACCTCAATGATTTTATTTTATGAATTTTTTCTGTCACAAATGTATATATTTCTTTCTCAATATTACTTATATCTCAAAATAATTGTGAGACTCAAGACTTTTCCAACAATATGTATTTTGTCAAGATTATAAAAAGTTTTGATTCTAAAAGACTGTAATACATTTTGTAAAATGACCCCCCCCCCCCCACACTAAGGGGGAGGAGCCCACTAAAAGATTTTAAAGAACCATTTCCAAGATAACGCAATGTCCAATTTCACACAGTATGAATTTTGAGGTTTTAAGCTATCAAGTGATATATAATTTATGATGATTGCTAAAACGTGATAGGGAAAGATTAAACAAAAAATTATTTTTGCGACAAAGGTCAGAACTTTTATGATGTGCAGTAGTATGTTTTGAGGTGCACTCTTGTCATAAATTAATCTTTTACTGTTCCTACATAATTTGCAACAAAAACAGTGATAAAACATCTATTTAGGAGTCTTAGACCTTTCCAACGATATATAGTTTGTCATGATTAGATTAGGATTTAACTGTAATATAGTATAGAATACAGTAATATAGAAGTAAACCTCTACCAGTGGGACGGTAACAGTTAAGGGGTTAAAAAATGTGGTTAAACATACAATTTTAAAAATCATACTTTTTATGTAATTTTTTTGGACTGTGTAACAAGTACTGATATATATATTTTCTGTCATACTTAATCCCTTCTTGTTTTTAATAATGTGATATTTTTGGAATTGTATTGAAGGCAATTATGGTCAATTTGAATCGCTCCGTTAAAATCGTACCCAGAAACTGAACATAATAGAAGGGTAAAACAATACTCATATACACACTGAACTGATCTATATCTAAGGCCAGGTGGATTGCATGGAGACGTGTTATAGCCCAAATAACACTGTACTATAAAAGGACATCATATCTTGACATTAACACATCTTTTTTAACTTTGTACACTCTTGTTTGACTGGTCAGATTTGGAAATGCTGGTTGATTTACAGCCAGTGTGATGGCCCAGGAGGATCACTGCTGACCTTATAGTGCTTGAGCTGTACCTCTCGTACTGTAATCTAGACAGTTGCTGGATTTATCCAAGGCCTTATCACTGGGCAGAGAGGATGGCACGGCAGCATCGAGGTGTGCGGCACTGCCAGCCCTGCGTACGTGTGATAATCAGCCTGGCCTGTGCACTTATGGTGGCATCCATGGTTCTGTCATCACATTCTCATGTTGTATTGATGGTATGAACTATCAGCACCTTGAAACCCAAGAAGTTGGGTTTCCCTCTGGTGCACTATTGGGACAATCAGTTAGAAATGCTTAAATGGTTAGTGTATAACTGAAATCTCTAAGTTACTGAGAGTATATTTAGCCAGTGTATCTGACATTGGCTTGCTTTCAAGTTTAAATCGGATTGAAATATGCATCAATATATTTTAATGCTCTTTGCACGGCTTCTGTATTTTGATTCGTTTTGCAAAGGTATTTGTGGTGTTAAAATCACTGTTAGCTGCTTGTTTTGTTAGCGGTTCCTTTTATTAGACAGAGATGACATAATATCATTTAGACTGATAGCTTTGTTGCACATAAAGTGTACATGAAGCAAATGCACCACACACACACACACACACACAAAATCATTAGCAATATAGAATGGTCAAGGCTTTTGTGTAGCCTAATTATAAACTGCATCCTCTGGAAATAATAGTCACAGCCAGGGATAAATGACGCATCCATTTGCAATCTGATCATGGGAATTCAAATGTTAACTGATGACTGGCATAACATTTCGGTTATTTAGCCATAAGTACATTTTAGTACCCATGGGAGTGACAGATGAGAATAGGCAAAGTTTGGAGCAAACAGGTGTTGGGACTTACCATCTCATTGTAAACCATCAGCTGCAGTGACGAAAGCCTTCCAGAGTTTCCTTCTATTCCTCCACTCCATCACTAAGCAACTGTACAGTATCACACACAGGCCATTGCTCATACTGTGGCCATAGGGATGGGGAACGAGCCAGGGTGGGGCAGGGGAATCCAAAGGACATGATGGAAAGCCAAATCCTACAAAAGCGATTGTTTTCTTTGTAAATACTCAGGCAAAAGTTAAATGTAGTATTCTGTGGGTATTGTATAGGCAATAAATCCATTCGTGTAGCTCCAATTGTAAAGCATGGCACCAACAATAATTCAATTTCTAGGGTAATAATGAAGTGAATGGTTAAAACTTCTTCTTCTTAAAACTACCTAATCGCCATCTTACAAAAGCCATAGAAAATCCAATGATGGCATGACCTTGAGACATATCGGCACATAACGCAAGAACTAGAAGAAACGCAGCCAGTGTTTGAAAACAAACAAACAAAAAAAAAACTTCTAACCCAACTTCAAACAGTACATAAATAAAAATACCATTATTTTTTTTATTTGTGTGTAAATTTGATGTCTTGCATGTGTAATGAAATGCACAGCATGGACGATTGAAAGAGCATGAATGATTTAAATAAGATGCCGATTGTTAGAAATTCTACACAAGTGGGTTTAATATTAGGTGGGAAAATTCAGAACATGCGGATTTCCTGTTTGATCACTTTGAACTTTGCAGTGTATACAGTAATGAATAGATCAGCAATGCTGATCATCAGTTGTGTTTTGAAATTGATGCTAGTGTGTTGGCATCACAACAGGCTTAAGAACTAGACTTCTTTAGTCCTAGAAGGAAGAACTAGACTTCCTTCATCATGAACCATGGGTCGAACTTCTTTTGTTGATAAAAGAAGTCTCGTTGCTTAACGTTCTGGTGTAACATGGTCTTTACAGTTTAAAAGACAACTTTAGGATGAGAATGTGAGTGCCCTGTATGGTGTAATGATTAGATGCACATCAGTTCAAGAAAATACATGCATGGCTCCACTGGATATTTGATGTTACGTATGTATTATACTGTAATATGCATGTGTGCACTGTGAAGTACTGGCTTAGAAGTTCCTATGTATTTATAGTTCCTGATAAACTGTCCAACCCATTTCAATCACCCCATTGCCCCTTCAAAAGGGGGAGTAATCCAATAAAGAGGAGCACAGGAGTCGCTCCTCCATCTCTCTTTCAAGAACCAAAGACACACACAGCACATCACAGGACAGGCAAGTCATACTTCTCTTCTCTTCTCTTCTCTTCTCTTCTCTTCTCTTCTCTTCTCTTCTCTTCTCTTCTCTTCTCTTCTCTTCTCTTCTCTTCTCTTCTCTTCTCTTCTCTTCTCTTCTCTTCTCTTCTCTTCTCTTCAGATTTGACCTATCATCTTTTTTCCCCACTAATTCCACCCACATTAAGCCTGTTGCTTTATATTAGCATCTAGAATGCTGTACTGAAGCTCAAATCTGCAACTTGTCTTTCTGCACTAAAATTTCACATTCTTTTTTCAAGAAAGTATCTGCCCATAATATCATTTTCGATTCATATATTGCATTTATTCATGAACTGAATTGAATTTCTATTGTCTTTATTGTTTTATTCTTTCAAATAATATACTCTAAAGAATTCTATTTTGAATTCTATTCTGTTTTGTCTGTTCAGAAGAATTTGAAATTATTTTCTGACTATCCATGCACAGATGGTTTACTTTCAGGCATTGTAATTCCAATGCTTGCGAGTCAAACGCTTTCCTCTGCACTACATTTTAATAGCTTTAGTGGTAATTTATTACATTACAACACATGAGACATAGAATAAATCCATCAGACTATGGATTTGTTGTTAAAAGTATTTTAAAACTAACATTACAAAACGATTACCGAGGCACATATGAGCATTTTGTTTGTATTTTTAAATACATGTGGTCTCCATCCTCTAGGTTTGAGATTTATGGAACAAGCAGTGTTTAAGTACTGGTATTTTTTTTTTTGGTTACTAGTTGGTATGTGGATAAATAAATGTGTCAGGCATCTCCACAGCCACCTGTCATTCCTTTATCCAGTTATGGCTGAAAGGTTCCACACACAGAGGCCTTGTTGTAGTCTTTAATTAGCTGCACATTTCACTTTATCACTCTTGGTTAAAATGGAAATGAAAGTACTTCACATGACTCAAAAGATTCTCCAGCTAAGCCCCTGTTTGTGTCATTCTTATTTAATCCCTTTATGTGTATAACTGTCTGTTTGAGACTGTAGGGAGAATGAGGGAGATATGTCTCTTTACTGATAGTCAGGGACACACTAGGGACATATGATGCCCAGTGTTGGTGCCAGCCAGCCAGGCAGACACATCTAAGAATCCATTCAGATACAACAGTGTGACCTGACAAATGTTCACAGTGCAGATTTAACTGACACCATTACTTTTCTGTGGGAGTCATGCAGTATATAAAGGAGTCTATTAAGTTATTATGAAGGTCACAGTGACCTCTAACACTTTTACCATAGTGCATGATTTGTAAAATAAAATTAATCAGGTTTACATCACATAACTAACTGTATGGACTACATTTCCGAAATTGTAAACTTGCTCTGTAGATCACCCGGTATGCCTACATTTTGCATTTAAGATGTGAAACACAAATCATGACACTTGATGACAGGGTTCAAAGACTTTTAGAAGTAAGCTAAAATGGTAAATGTGTTTTTAGCTTGTTTGATTTAACATCATTGGTTAGGTTTAGGGTAGACTTTGCTATAGATGGTATGTGAGGCACTCACTGGACATTTCATTTCCAAACTGCCACAATTTGTACAATAAACAGCATAAAATGGTAATGTACTTAGGAAACTAAGGATTTTTTTAACTTTTGAAAAAGGTAATCTTAAAGTAAATGTAATAGCGATTGAACAATGAATAGTGAAGAAAATTGCCATTCACTTTATCAAGTTTCCTGAAGTGACTCAAGTGAAGTTTTCTGAAGTGAAAGATGAGATTTATAGAGTCTTTTATTGTGTTTGACTGAGATCATTGAGAAAATAAGTCACAAGTTTGGTGTAGAGCTCAGAATGGGTAAGCATTGTGTTCACAAAAGCCAGTCTGGACACAGTTCTGAGGGATAACGCAGGAATATTAGCAGGGCTTTACTGAGGGAGACACAACAGCTGTGACTAATACATTGGCATGCCTTCCGCTCTTTCTTTAGAAAGTTTGTGTCATGTAGTTAGCCTTTATCTAGCAGATTTTAAGCACTGGTATTATAGGCCTACAAGTATATTTTCATGCTTAATGACACCATTTTCAATGACCTCCTCAACCTGTCCACATTTAAAACACGTTTATCTTTTAGGAATTGTTTGAATCCAAGATGGCAGAACGCTATGACTGCCACTACTGCAAGGAGTCTTTGTTCGGGAAGAAGTATGTTCTGCGTGATGAGAATCCATACTGTGTGAAGTGTTATGAGAGCCTCTACTCCAACACCTGTGAGGAGTGCAAGAAACCCATTGGCTGCAACAGCAGAGTATGTTAATCTTCACATTTTCTATGTTCACATACCGTACAAAATGTTTCAAATACAAAACCCCTGGAGCTTCCATTGACACAGTACATTTTATAATACATTTAGTATTTAAAGATAGAGTTATTATTAATACTGATTTAAAATGTACTTTAAATCAAACTTTTGAAAGTGCCCTTTTTAAGAGTATACTTAAGTGTGTCAAAACAGTGATGAAAGTCTACTCTCTTTAAATCAAGTAGCATTTTATTCCATTAATATTATAAACAATTACAGTTTTTAAAAGTATACTTTTTTTTAGATTTCAAAAACACTACAAATGCACATTCAGTATGTTTAAATGAACTTCTTTTTCAAGAGTGCTTCAACTTAAATAGCAGAAATTATTCAGAAATATGCATTATTTTCCATTACATCCATTAGAATGATAGTTCTAGCAGACTGTGCACCAATTCGCTCAGAACTCAGTACCTAGAGCGACAGGTCTAAAAGTGCAGAATATTTGACAATTTTTATTTAGTAACACAGTGATTTGGAGCTTTGTGTGACTGAGCTCTGAAAGCTGAGAGATCACCATAGCGGTGGGGAGTCATGGAGAATGAACGCCAGCTCATGCACTCTGGACTGAAGCCAGCAGGAAGTTAGTGTTGGAGAGTGAGTCCAGAACCAAATAAAGAGACCAGATTCACCTTGGTGATGGAAACATCCATTGCCATTTCAAAGAATATTTTAAACTTTTATCAGCTTTAAATAATTTTTTAATTTCAGATAAAATCATTTCAATATACATTTTCAGTAAAATTTAGCTGTTATAGCTGTTCTATTTTAAGGGCAGGATATTGTAAAGGCAAGCATAACATTACTATTGAACTGTGGGTTAGGGATAGGAACAAACTCTGAAAGCTAATATGTTAAAGAGATAGATTATCCAAAAATGAAAACGCTGTCATCATTTACTCATCCTTCTCCATTCCAAACCATCTAGGAACACAAATTAAGATATTTGAAATGTCATTTTGAAATCACACTGAAAGCCCATGCAACTAAAATTGACACGTTGTAAAAGGTACAAAAAAATCGGTATTTAAAATTATAAAGGCCTGAATTCAAGTTAATTAACTTCTTTATTCATGCAGAAAAAAAAGATACAAAAATTTTCACTGGTATGGTGTACCATTATGTACCATTTAGGTAAAAATGTGCATCTTTAGGTAAAAAAGATACAAAGGTGTACTTTTAAAAGGGAACCACCCCAGTGACAGCTTTTGTACCTTTTTTTTCTGAGGGTGTTACTTTTTGAAGCATTAACATTTTGGTTGTGTAGGCTTTCAATGAATGAACACAAATTATAAGTGTGTGTGGATGTCTATGGGTTTGGAGCAACTGGAAATAATGGCAAAATTTACATTTTGGGCTAAACTATCATTCCAACTCAATGCTATGGACCTGTGCTATAGAGATGAATCATGCCACAAGTTGAGCAGCTTATAAATTATATTTTTTTTCATTGCAGATGATAAAACGCGCAAAAAAAAACAAACAAAAAAAAACACCCATTTGCAAATAAATGAGGGGAAACAAAATAAGAAACATGCTAGCGACATCATAGCACAGTGCTACAAGCCACTCAGAACACTTAAGCCACAGCATAGCAATGCCCTAAAGAGAAGAAAATTACATACGGTATATAATAGTGTATTATAGTAAATATTACAGATGATATTTAAGGACCGTAATGGTATACTTTAGAAGTACTTTCCCATCCCTTATTTTGCTATAGACATGTGGTACTCTTCTCTACAGGCTTCTGTGACTTTCTATCATTAGCGTCACATTACATGGTCATTAGTCCTGATGAGGAAGATGTCACCAGTCTGGAGGACAGGCCTGGGGTGGAGTCACATCTGTGTGGCCTGTCCTTGGCCCAGTTAGCTGCTCCCCCCTCTAGTCGCAGGCAATCAGAATGACCTCATAGCACAATGGGCCAGCGATTCAACAAGCACACACTCTCTCACTCCAAATTGGTGGATAATTAAAGCAATGGTGTCATAAACTGCTCCTGAGGTGGGCTGCGTTCACAGCACGGGACAGACTCTCACTTATGTACTCCTATTGGCAGATCACACTGCGATTGGTCGCAGACAGCAGCACCTGCGGCTCTCATTGGCGAGTGACCTGCTGTGAAGCTGACATTGAGGAACACTTTACCCACCCGCTCTCCCTAATTAGCTGTTCAAAGGCTGAAAAAGGGCACTGAGGCCAAGCACAGTCACCCTTAAACCCACATTTAATGCATGTGAGACAATGCAAGTCCAATTTGTCCATACCTGTATGCTTTTGTCCTCAGGATCTGTCTTATAAGGACCGTCACTGGCATGATGACTGTTTCCACTGCTTCAAATGTCACCGTTCTTTGGTGGACAAGCCATTCTCCACCAAGGACGAGCAGCTACTGTGTACTGAGTGTTACTCCAATGAGTATTCCTCTAAATGTTTTGAGTGCAAGAAGACAATCATGCCAGGTAAGTAAAATATTTGCTTTAACTTTTCCTTTCACATAATGATACATTCGTCATAATAAGACAAATATTGCGTTGGACAGCAGCTAATGACATAATAGCAATAATTAACTTTAGTATGGGAGTGCTGAGAAATTGAATGGATCAATTTCAAGGGATAGTATGGTACACAAAAACCATTTATTCACTCATGTCATCAGTTTTTCTCCCTTACGTCATTCCAAACCCATATGACTTTTATTTATCTTCCACCAAAGTTCCACTAAAACTCTGACACTTAACAAATGTATATAGGCCTAGACATTGTAAATGTAATTCATATGAACTGAATTGTTTAATCCAAATCTTCTGAAAAAGTTTCAACAGATTTAATATTGGTTTAACGTTAACATTAATCAACATACATACCTGGGCCACAAAACCAGTCATAAGTCGCACAGGTATATTTGTAGCAATAGCCAACAATACATTGTATGGGTCAAAATTATACTGATCGACCGGATAGGAACCAGAATAAGCCGGTTTTCTGCATTAAACATTATATTTTGCTGTTTACCATGAGAAAAATGATGCAATATGGATGTGCACATGCACAGTAAACATGGCAGGAAAATCTGATGGGTAGGAACTTATATATACGATAATTAGGAACCATCAATAGTTTCAATCAAATCAAAGCCACAGCCGAAATGTTTTGTGTCTCCGAGCAAGTTTTCGTTACTGAATGAATCTACGACTTTGAACAAATTAAGTGAGTCAATGATTCAGTAACCCATTCATAAAGACAATAGTCACTTGTCTAGTTTCTGAATGAATCAATCCGTTTGAACGAATCTGTTGAATGAAGTACTAAATGACTCCACCTACTGGTTTGGTTTCATATTTAATACTATCTTTGCATTTTCCCCCTGAAATTTTCACTTATTTGTATGTTAAAAAATATTTAAAACATGAATCTTATAATACTCTTTATGCATTCGAAAATTTGCAGTGTTAATGCATTTATGGCACATCAGCTTCATCAAAGAATCTCTGTAAATACATCTAATGCCACTTCAGATGCAACTTCCGTGTTTCCTGCAGTAGAAAGATGGAGTTTATTTTGTAATTCATTTTATTTTGAGAGTTGTTTAAGTGAGAGAACATCTGTAAACTGTCCATATGGGGGAATGTAATATTTAATAATTTTTTATTATGTTATAATAATTTTTAATAATTTCAGTTTTTTTGTTGTTGTTTGTTTGTATAGCTTATGCTGTCAATTTAGAAAGAAAATTGGAATCTGCAAAAATCGGTATCGGCCAAGAAAAGAAAAGAAAAAATTGGTGCATATAGTCAAAATTATACATTTTTCTTTTATGCCAAAAATCATTAAGATATTAAGTAAAGATCATGTTCCATGAAGATATTTTGTAAATTTCCTATAGTAAATATCAAAACCTAATTTTTTATTATTGATATGCATTGCTAAGAATTTAATTTGGACAACTTTACAGGGAAAATTTCAACCCTTATGACTGGTTTTGGGGTCCAAACTCGCATGTGACCAGTGACAGCTCAACTGTTGCACTTACCACAATAGAACAAACCATATTGGTTCTCGGAGAGGCTAAAACATGCTTGCATGATATGTGAAAACTCAGAAATTCATTGTATTTCTTTCACAGTGTCTTTATCAACTCTTTTATGTTTTAATGTTTTGGTGGAATGGACTTTCAATGGAGGCACACTTTTTTTTTTTTTTTGCTTTAAGTTGCTTGTACAAAATAGCATAGTATTGTACAATTAAGATATAATACATAATGACTGAATTTACAGCACATTCATTAATCAAACCAAACCAAAAACAGCAAAAACACACCTGATGCACATTCTCTATTAATCATTTTGTAAATGTAGAGTTAAGAACCGTGTTGAATTGTATGCATAAATGGTAAATACGAACTTTCCCAGTATGTGCATGAACCATAGCTAAATGAAGACATAATTTTCATTTTTGGGTAAACTAACCCTTTAACACATAGGTTATAATCCCTTCTCGCTATTATCCAGCCAAGTTATGTAATACTTACTTGTTTGTATGCATTTTTTTCTATTTATCCAGGCTCCAGGAAGATGGAGCATAAGGGGAACAGCTGGCATGAGACCTGCTTTACCTGCCAGCGCTGTCAGCAGCCTATTGGAACCAAGAGCTTCATTCCTAAGGACAACAATAACTTCTGCGTGCCCTGCTATGAGAAACAATTTGCACTGCAGTGTGTGCACTGCAAGAAGGTAAAAACCACAATGCAACATTTTACATTGAATAAAAAGTATTATACTTGACATCACACCTTTATCACTTCCTCTCAGCCAATCACCACTGGGGGTGTGACCTACCATGACCAGCCATGGCATAAGGACTGCTTCTTGTGTACTGGCTGTAAGCAGCAGCTCTCTGGCCAGCGCTTCACCTCTCGGGATGACTTTCCCTATTGCCTCAACTGCTTCTGCAATCTGTATGCCAAGAAGTGCACTGCCTGCACCACCCCTATTAGTGGTATGAGCAATAAACACATTTACATCTCCTTATATTTGGAAGGTGCTTATCAGGACCAAATAGAACCTAAACACATTTAATATCTTGGTACATAAAGTTGTGATGAAACAGAATAGTGTCAGATCTTTTCATTCTACATTGTGACATATATCTAAATAAAACAGAGATTAATACTTTATTTCTTTATTACAAAAAAAAACATGTTTTTTTTTTCAGTGAAAGTGAATCAGGTTTTTTTTGTATATTACTTAGATTACTTTGCATTTATGTCATTTTGGAGCTTTTGATGGGCTAGTTGAATTCTAATGTTAAATCTAAAGTTTATTATATTGGGGGGGAAACATATTTTTTTTAATTTTACTTTTTGTGTTTCATGGAAAAAAAGAAAGTCCTACAGGTTTTGAATGACATAAGGTTGAGTAAATAATGATTGGATTATTCTGGTGGACTTTCTGACCTCAAGACCTGTATGAGTCTCACAGCAATCTTCTTGTCCGCACTTTAGCAAACAGTAGTCATATCTCCCATGATATTACTATCAGAGTCTTTGTTATTTGTTACTGTCATATCCTTTACAGGTCTGGGAGGCAGCAAATACATCTCCTTTGAAGAGAGACAGTGGCACAATGACTGCTTCAACTGCAAGAAGTGTTTGGTGTCCCTGGTGGGCCGTGGCTTCCTGACGGAGAGAGATGACATCCTGTGTCCTGACTGTGGCAAAGACATCTGATCAGACAGTGCAGCACTGCAATTGCTAACATTTTATTCTTTTACTAAATAGCTTATATTCTTAAGAGTTCGATAGCAAAGCTTTCATCAAAGGTAATATACGTATTTGTCTAATAAAAGTTATCTTTAGATAATTAACTTTTAAAGGGGACTGTGCATGCTAAAGCCTAAAATTATTATAATATTGTGTCATGATTTTGTGGTCTTTAGCCAAACCAAAAGAAACATATGCAGTGTGAAATAATTTTTATTTTAGATATAGAGACATAAAGGACAAGGAATGTTACATTTTAGTATACTTGCCTGTGTTACCTTTTTTTTTTTTGTGTGACTAACATTGGTTTTGACTCATCAATCAATATATATCATTTATAGCCTGTGTGAAGAATTTGCTGGAGCACATAATAAACTTCTTGAAAAGACATTCATGTAAGGCTCAGTACTGCTTACAGGAGATTGCTATTATAAAAAAATGACTCACATCCAATGCATTTCGTCTAAATATACCTCAGCTGTTCTTTCTCACCTTTCAGTGAAACCCAAAACAGAGCCCAAAGGTTTGATTCATCACGCATCTGTCTCTGTAGTTTATTAAAAGCAATGTAGGTTTATTATACTCAAATCTCACTGGGAGTTGAATTTGGAAATATGGAAAATATTTCATAGATGACAGTTATTAGTAATATTACTATAATGTAAGTTTATTTCACAGAACATGGTAATACTTGCTTGAATTGATGCCAATTCTGACATATTACATGAATAATGAGATTACTCGTGCAGGCAACAAGAAGATAGTGAAAAATTTTAAAATGTTTCCACCCTTACCAAGGAACAATATTAGTATTATTATTTTACCATGGTGGTCTTCAGATGTTGGATCAGCGTAAACTAGATTACCCGGAGAAGAAGTTGGTTTATAACTCCCTCTTGTGGTAACATTTTGTAATTAAAATATCATCTGTTGTACGCAGAAAAATGCCCGATTCCTCAATCACATAAACTTAACGTTACGTCTTTGTAGTAACCTTAGTTGTAGTCCATATTTAGGGACTTTTTTTCCAAAAACATAACGGAACTCACAAACAAATAAAATAATGACATCAGAGTTCACGTTTGATGTTATGTTGGTTATGTTGTAAAATAAAATGTGAATCCAAACCGTTAATTAATAATAATAATAATAATAACAGTAATTGGAAGTGCCGAAGGAGCCCATAACATGAAACTGCGGATGTTTCCTGTTAAGCCTACAAACTTAATTATCTACCGTTAGCATTCTAACGAAACTCCATAAATTAAGAATAATTTAGAGAATTATTTAAAGAAATTGTTTTCTGTTTTAACGACATTAACGCCAAAACTAAAAGGTTTATGGAACCTTTTTCGGTTTCACAAATAAATAAGCTAGCCCAGAGCCCACCCTCGTCACGTGGCCGGATGTATTTCGTTGGAGATACAGGAAGCGTTACCGCAGGGAGAGTGAGCGAGCAAGGGAGGTGGAGTGGGGCGCTTGAATGAAACGGGCAGGCCGTGAAAACACTGCCATCTCTCAAATCAGGACCGCACTGGCCACGGCTGGGGTACGATATGCGCTCGACTTTAACATCATCTGCGTTCTCTGCATGCCGCACCACTCACACACACACTCACACGACCAGACACGTAGGCTGTGTGTTAAACTCTAGCGAACTGTCTACCAGCACACCCTTAATGGCATAATAGGCGCATATTAGGAAAAATCCAAAAGGAATATTTTTAAATGGGCATCTCACTAAGCTTTAAAACACAGCCGTAGACGCCCGTGATCAATTCACTTCTGTCTGTCGTTCATATAAATGCTCACACCAGACTGGTGTGGATGTGAAACTGGTGCTGGTGCTTAAAAGAGGAATTAAGTGTTGATTCGTCTTGATATGGTTTTCCTAGTGTAATCTTTGGCTGGTTTGACAGAAATGTATCTCGCATACAACTTTGTATTACTAAAAATAACTGCCTTTTGCGTTTTGTAGAAGAACGGGACAGGTCTGTAATGAACCTGTGTGGAATACAAACCACAGGTTGATAGGCACCTGTTTTTTACGTCAGAGCTGTGATTTATTGCTCTAGAATATGCTAAATTATACCAGTTAGTGACACTAATAAGCTATTTTGCGTTTCTGTTTAGAATATTGTTCATATTTGTTGTCAGCAGTGTTGGGGAAAGTTACTTTTAAAAGTAATTCATTACAATATTGCATTACTGCCTAAAAAAAGTAACGAATTCCGTTACTTTTTATGAAAAGTAATGTAAATTGCGTTACTTTTACGCTACTTTCGCATTACTTTTTAAATATGAGAAGGGCTTAATTATCTTTCATATAAGAATTTCTATTCATAGCTTTAGTTTAGACTTTGTTCAGCAAGACAGGGAAACTCTTTACTTAACGTTTTTTTTTCTTTGTAACATGTTTCTTTTTATTTATTATAATAATAACAAAATCTTTATAATATTCTTTATATTATTACTCCTACTTGTCAGTGCAAGTCTAACCTTAGACGTTGACTTTGTCTTTGTTTTCTCTCTCTGTAGATGTGGGTGGCATCATGAGCGTGAAAGCTTTTGAGCTGGTTCCCGCCGTGGAGCGGGAGCAAGTGATGGGTGAAAAGGTGCGGATAATCATCGAATGCATAGAGTGCTGCGGCAAACACCTGTACCTTGGCACCAGTGACTGCTTCATCCATCACTTCCTACTAGAGGAACACACTACAGCCAAAGGTAAGCTGGCCTACAGTGCCCAGAAGCTCCTCCACAAATACCTGGGCCTGAAGAAGCCAGTGGCTGAGCTGAAGGCTGCCTCTGCGTTGGAGCGTCTAATTGTCCTCTGTGACTCATGCATTATTGTTGTGGACATGGTTACTCTGGAGCCTGTGCCCACTGGTGGCACAAAGCTCAAAGGTGTGACTGCGTTTTGTATCAATGAGAATCCAGTGACAGGGGATGCGTTCTGTGTGGAAATGGCAGTGGTTTTGGCACGCAGACGGGCTGTCCAGATCTGTACAGTCCATGAGGACCGAGTGCAGATGATAAAGGAAGTAACCACACCAGAGCAGCCCTGTGCTCTGAGCCTGGATGGATTCAATATCTGTCTTGCCCTGTCCACACAGTATATGATTCTCAACTACAACACAGGAGCCTCTCAGGACCTGTTCCCTTATGACTGTGAAGAAAGGAAACCCATTGTGAAGAGGATTGGCCGGGAAGAGTTTCTCCTGGCTGCTCCAGGCGGGCTCGGTGAGTTAAATGGTCAAAAATGGCATCGAATGATCAGTATGTACAGATTGACCTTCTATTCAAATTTTAATATAAGCTCGCCCCCAGCATGAGGCTTTTCTTTTCCTTATTGGAACATTTTAGTCATCAATGAAATTTTGAGAATCTTCACTGGAAGTTTTCATTCAGATCTGTGACTGAATATCTTTTATGGTTTAGGTAAGGGAGATTTTAATATAAATTAAGAACATGTGTTTGGATAAATGTAACATTTCATTCTGAAAAAATAAATAGACTAAAAAATGTATTCTGCTGTCAGTGATGACTGAGCAGTGATGACTTTTGTTGTAGGAAATTAAGTTTCTTATTAAGATTCTTATCATCAAGATAATCTTTACAAATAAACACAACTTTTATTTTTTAAACTAAAAAAAAATCACCTTAAGTAAAAAACTATATGTAAGCTATAAACGAACAACACCACAATTACTGATGAAGTTAATGTTGAAGAATAAAACATGAAAATATCTTGTGCTTATGTTAACCACAGAACTTATTTCAGACTTTTAACCAAAAACCCAATTAAAACCTCATTGACTTCAGAATAATGGAATCCTATATGTGAAGTGGTTGTGGCTTTCAAAAATGTCAACCCTGCAAGAGATGCAAGCCAATATTCCTTTTTTTTTTTTTTTTTTTTTGGACTTTTGGAAGATAGTGTTTGTGGTCTAAATTCTTAGTAAGAATCCCTTTATATTCACACTAATGCATTTCAAAAGGAAATGACTGAGGACTCTGTATCATGAATTGTTTTTATGGTGAATGCATCTGTTATTTGTTTATTTGTCATTTGTATTATAATGTTAGCCGCACCCCACCTGAGATATGAATCTGTCTCCTTGGCTATGTCTGTCGTCATGGCAATCACTCGTGATGAGTCATGGATCTCTGTATCGTTATCTCTCAGGGATGTTTGCTAACGCGGAGGGCATATCTCAGCGTGCTCCGGTGAGCTGGTCAGAGAGCGTGATTGCGGCGGCTGTGTGTTTCCCGTATGTGGTCGCTCTGGATGAAGGCTTTGTGACCGTTCACAGCATGTTGGACCAGCAGCTCAAACAGACGCTATCTTTCAGAGATGGACACCTTTTACAGGATTTTGAAGGTAAGAGTGCTGTCCCATACATTTACCGTTTATTTCTACCTTGCACTGTATTAATTGTACTGGGGACATTAAGGCACAGTGTACCTATTTGGCATGTAGTCAAGTCATGAAAATATAGCTTTCCAGCATTCCAGAGCCAGAAAAGATTTATTGACAGTTAGACTGGACCTACAGTAGAAACATACGGCAGATAGACTGTGTTTTCATTTACATCATGTTAAATGTGGGGGTCTGCTCTGTTTATAGCATATTCACAGTCAAGCTAGTCAGGCTCACTGCAGTCTTTGAGGTGGAAACTATGACTCCTCTTCGATGATGTATGCAGAATGTCTCCAATCATTTGTTTAGTTTGCTTCAACTCAGATTTTCATTGTGGTTAAATATGATGCTTTGAGGAAAGCTGGTAACCGTTGTTACAAGTGATCATTACCTTAAAAGTTTAAAACCAATATGTGACCGTGAACATAACGATGGCTAGAAAAAGGCAACCTAATGGCATATGCACGTTAAGAAAATTTTACATGCTGTATCTTTAAATGTGTTCCACAAAACAAAATTACAGTTCACACAATTGTACTGTTCCAAATTTTTTTATTTAGCTTCAATGAAAAAAACAACAACAATGTTTATGAAGAGGGGCAGCTGTGGTCTAATGGTTAGAGAGTTGGACTTGTAACCTGAAGGTCGCAGGTTCGAGTCTTGGTGCTTGCAGGAGTTGTAGTTGGGGGGAGTGAATAAACAGTGCTCTCTTACACACTCAATACCCATGGCTGAAGTGCCCTTGAGCAAGGCACTGAACCCCCAGTTGCTCCCTGGGCGCTGGATATAGCTGCCCACTGCTCTGGGTGTGTGTTCACAGTGTAATCACTTCTCACTGCTGTGTGTGTGCACTTGGATCGAATCGTGTATCGATAATAGTCAGAGATATCAACATAAGCAGATTTCTCTGTCGATAATCAAGGTGATATTAGGCTCATTCTCTTATTAATGTATTAAATAATAATAGCTGCCGTTATTATTGTTATTATTTTTATGCACACCGCACTATAATGTGATGCATGCAAAATACATTTTGGCCGTTACAAAGTCTCCATCCACAAACATACATCATCCATCATCTGCAGATATAGGGTATTTCGTTGCACTTTAACAAGTAATCTAAACGATCTGTATATGTGCAATATTTTAAACGAGCCCTCACTAACTGAGTTTAATGCCACAGTTGTGTTAGAATGCATTTCATTTTTGTTTCTTTGGAGGTGCGTCGGGCTCGTCATGAGGCATGCTCCGGAGTGCTGTAGACTGATGCATCAGTTCAATTCAACTTTACTCCAAATATATCAACTTACCTGTTTTGAATACTTTTATATTTAACGTGTTCGATTATGATCAATATTAGTGTTAAACTGTTGAACTTTAAAATAAATCTACTACTGATTTTCACCATTGACTGGTTTTGCAGAACATTTAGACTGATTACCTCAGTATGTAGATGTGGCATATTTGTCACAGAACGCACGATATGACAGTTGCGTATTTTTTACAGTATTTTTATATTTAACGTTAGTTTAATCAGTCCGTATGTTTTAATTATATTTTTTTGATTATTGGTGATTCCATTGGCTCTCTCGCGCACCTGTGCGGTTTAAAACACCAAATTGTTATGCTATGACAAGAACAAAGAGTTTCTCTCTTGCTCCACCCATGCACGATAATATCGTGTATCGTCGATCTCATGGGGTGACGATTTGAAAAATGACCATATTGCCCAACACTAGTCTAAATTATTTGCAAAATAGACTTATATTTTCAATCCCAGGTGTCATGGCATTGATTCAGTCAGACAACTAATTTCTAAACCGAATCCGTTCCAGTTATCAACTCACTTGTGGTGCCTTTCCACTGCATGGTACGACTTGGCTCGGCACGGTTTGTGTTTCCTCTGCAGTTTAGTATTGTTTTAGAGTGGGCGGGATTATTCTCATGTCATTATAGTGGCGCCGCCTCTACTGCCACGACTCCTTTGGTTGTTAAAAAAAAGGTGTGCTCTCTTCAAAACAGTTGCATTCAATTCTTCGCTGGCTGTGCTTCTTTAAATCTTGTGGTTCTTTTGTATTTGTGTTGCAAGTTCAGTGATGCAGGTCGTGACTATTCTCTCTGGCCAATCAGTGATCAGCAGAGTTTGCACATCACGTTTTGGTAACGGTACGGTTCACTTGGAACCTCAACCATGGTGGTACTAAAAAAAGTACCAGGTACTGTACCCAGTGGAAAACCCCCCAAAAGTGAACCATGCCAAGCCATACAGGGAACTACACTAACCTTTACCACTGGTGGCACTTGCGCGACTAACTTTTTCAGTTATTTGCGCAAAACAAAATTTGGTCGTACAAACTTTTTATATAAGCCGCTCTGGATAATAATGACACTGTACTGCATACAGATGTGCTTTTTATTTTACTTGCCATCTTTTAAACCACATGCTGTCTTGTTTTATTTCTTACAGTACACACAGTGCATTGCTCTGTCTTGGTACCTTAACCCAGGGCCATAGCTGGGTTAGAGGGGCCCTGGTGCCAATCGTACAGTGAGCCCTGTCTGAAATGGTTTAATATTTACAGTATGTTCGTTCTATTTATTTATTTCTGCTATTTACACAATGGTTAATTTTTTTAAGTTTGTAGGTGTCCAAAAACTAATTTAAAATGGCACTGCATAGTCTTCACTGTAAAATAACATACAGTCAAACCAAAATGTATTCAGACACCTTCAACATTTCTCACATTATCACAGTTTATTTATTATAGTTTAGAAATTTAGTTCTTGTGATATTTTATTACCAGAGTTAAAGGGGGGGGTGAAATGCTCATTTTCACTCAATATCCTGTTAATCTTGAGTACCTATAGGGTAGTACTGCATCCTTCATATCTCCAAAAAGTCTTTAGTTTCATTATATTTATAAGAGAAAAATAGTCTGTGCCGATTTTTTTCGGAAAAACACGAGCTGCTGGAGGTGTGACGTGTGGGCGGAGCTAAAGAATCATGAGCACAAGTAGGCTTTTGCCTTGAGAGCGTTTGGAAGTTGTGACATTACCGTGAGGAAAAAAAAAACATCATCCAAAACAAACCATGGCTAACAGTCAGATTCATCCGTTTATTTATGATCCAGAATCAGATCCCGAGGCTGAAACTGAACGAGAGCAGCAGCAGCAACGACTAAAACAGGACGTCTCTATGTAGTATGTAATGAAACTGCATATATTTGCTTATGTAACCCCTCTCTCCAGGGTCCTTTCTGACGCTCCGAGCACTCGCTCCGAGCGGGGCTCGAACCCAGGTCTCCGGCATGGGAGGCGGACGCACTAACAAAGAGGCAGAGATATTTTAAGCAGTTTTACTCGCCGCCTGCGGTTCCAACAAACGATCATGACCCTTTTTCGTTGGGATTGCATCATCCTTAAGAAATAAACGATACGCAAATCGGGCGTCAAACTGGGCCTTGTTTGTAAAACAAGCTTCTTCGAAATGCAGGGAACAAACAAAAACACTTGCACAACTTGTTTTTTTGGGGGTTTTTTTGGTAATCTGTGCAGGGTTGTCTTGCCCTGGCAACCAAAAACACATTTCTTTTGTGACATTTCGCTCTCGCTCTGATCAGTGAATGTCTCTGCTCTGCAGAGCATGGTCCGGTTGCTAATTTAATATATATATATATATATATATATATATATATATATATATATATATATATTTTTTTTTTTTAATCAATTTCACTGGTAGTCTACTGTATGAAGAATTTTTGGGTATAATATTTCACAATCACTGTATTTTGCTTTACTCACTTACATAAATGAACTAGTGTCCTGCACCCACTAGTAAAACAATATAATCAATTATATCTGATTTTTGGTTTGACTGTGGATAAATTCTTGTTAAAACTACAAAGTAATTCAATCAAGAGCAGTGAGTGATTTACTTTCATTTTCATACATTAAAGACACTGACAGCAGAGCTATTAAATTAGGCGCGGTCACTTTAAGAGACATTATAATGATACACACCCGATTTATTTCCAACTCTTTACTTTCACTTAAGACATAACCACAGACTTTTTGAACACACTTTCCATGACGGGTATTTTGACATATTTATTTAGTATGTATTTGTTGTCGGTACAAAAGCAAGAAGATGTCTCTGCGTGCGCTCTGAACACCAGAACACAGCGGTGCTGAATTGAGCTCTTTCGCATCCTTTTCTGTTTGTTTAAACTGTGAATTGTATTTGTTCATTCAGGTGCAGGAGGACACGAACGTCCTTAAGGAGAGCTCAGTTCAGTGTTTCTGTCTGTGAGACGCGGCTCTCTCTCTGGTGCGCAACCAACAGAGCTCGCGAGTAACCAGTTGAGCTTTCCCGCATCTTGGGGATGAAGCCAACTTGATGTGTTGAATGCTCAGAGCACGTTATAAAACATATTTTTAAAATACACATTTCTGTTTTAATAAATGCTCATAGTAAATCATAGCATATTGCCTAAAACATAAGGTAGGTACAAAAATAATCAATGATACATTTGCGACCTCATAAAAATTAGGATCGCATATGTGACCATTTTGGTCACACTGTAGTTCCCTGCTGTACCATGCAGTGGAAAAGTACCATTTGGCGAATCGCAGTTTATGATTTAAACATGAATATATGATAAAATTCTGCGCCAATTAAGTAAAATAAAAGTTTATAATTGAGTGCATAGATTCAATCAATAGTGAAAATACTATTAGTGAAAATACCAAAAGCAAAGGCAAAAAATCTGTGCACCAAACAAAATGCAAGTTCATTGTCTTTTGAACAAATGGAAAAGTTTTTCCTTTGCGTTTTTAAAAATGTTCACATATAAATGACATTTTCGCAGACGTGTAAATGCAAATCATTCATCAAAACATCGTGTATTTTTTAAATGTTCACGCTGTATTACATATGGCAGGCCAGTAGTTTGCACTGTCACCTTGTTAGTAAACAGTACCTGTTGCCGTGTGTATATGAATTGGTTGTAATATTGAAGTAAATCCACGCTTTGCTGAAAAACCATTAGCAAACTCTTGAGCAGCAACAATAGTACCATGTACTCTGTTTCCACCATTGTTGTGTAAGTTGTGCATGCTTGCCTTTAAAATCGACACATACAGTGCATGTCTACATACCAATCAAATACTACGCACGCGCATTACGTCACCATTTTTAAAGATTCTCGTATTGGGTGTTTACACAGAAACCACAATGGTGGCATTTTCAAAAAACTTGCTCTTTGAAACCTGTTATCAAAAATGTTTTCAGTCCCAAAATGTCGTTGTCATGTAACCGGACAGGAAAACACATAAAAAGTTTCCAGTTTTTGTCTGAAAACATTGTGTAAACGGTGCCTAAGTTAGCACCAAAGATTGTCCAGCAAGGTCTGAAATATTTTATTTGTGTGTATGTGTGCACGGTCACTTTTTGTTTGTTTGTGTGCTATAGTTTTTGTTGTCACCCTCATCTTCAGGGACATATTTGTTCAGTGGACTTTGCATTTTGTTTGGTGTGTGGATTTTTTGCCTGTGATTTTTTTTTTTTTTTTTTTTTAAAGAGGAAAATTTGGAAGGGTACTAAAATAAATTATTTTGATTGATTGTTTATATGATATGTAGTTAACTTATCCAAAACAGTAGGGCTGAAACGATTCCTCGATTACAAAAAATAGAGGCAATTTCCTCTGCCTCAGCCTCTTTTAATTTATTTTAAATCTCACATCAGGTTCTTTCACAATGATTGTTTTAATGTGACATAACGCGTTTACGTATTCCGCAAAGCGGAGGGAGACACAAGCCCTGCGGCCGAAATCGCATACTGCCAAGGAGTCAGCAGTGTTTTGATTTGAGGGCGCGGGCAAACATAAAGAGAACGGTCGTGGCGTGTGTCCATTGCAAGATAGAGCTGACATACCACAATTAGGGCCCTATGATTTCCGTGATGCAGAAAACGCAGACGGAATTGCGGATCAGTCATAAAAACGGAATTTACAGTTTAACGCAGAGTGGCATGGAATTTGCCAAATTTTGAATGAATTAACAAAAAATAGGTCATTGCACTTACATCAAGTCACGATATCGACTAATATCTGTAAATATTAAGCCGGAACCATCTGTTTAAATATGAATCCTGCATGTTCTGCGTGTCTCTGTTAAGGAATGGAGCAGAAGCGCGTCTTCCTTTATCACACAAACTGAAGTGCGTGTGACGCTCATGGTAATTTCAGCATCTGCTGTCTAACTAAATGAGGATGTGAACACATGAACAACATCTCCAGAACTGCTCTGACAATCATTTCATGAGCATTTGACCGTTTGATTGGAGTAAGACTAGCGTCACATAACGTACACAGAACTGTAAAGGTACGTCGTCAACCCGTCAAAATAAAAGTCCTGTTTTAGACAAGTATTTGCCAGAGATGTATTACTATTGTTCAGCAGAATGTACACAGCCTACTACTAAAAAAAAAAATCAAAAACATTATTATTATTATTTTTTAAGGTTTAATCACACAAAATTTCTTCCATGTTTTATTTTTAATAGTAAATCCCCTTTGTTTACCAAAAAGTTACGTTTTCTTAATTTTCAATAATTAAAAGATAAATTAAATTAATGTTTTATGTGCATCTCTGAAAATGCTTTATTTAAAACCCCAACCGAATGGCACTTAAATGCACTTAATTCATCTGTCAACTTTATTGTCATTGTTCACAGTATAACTACAGACAGAGAAACAATGGGTAATAATTAAATGTTTTTTTTTTATATATGCATTGCATTCTATGCATTTAAAAAAATAAAAATATATATATATTTTTTCTAATAAAGGAAACTTAGTTGTTAAGGAGTCTTATTTTCTCTTGCATAATTAATGTTGCACTTTAAGCAAAAACACATTTTATCCGATTACTTGATTAATCGATATAATTTTTGGTAAAATACTCGATTACTAAAATATTCGATAGCTACAGCCCTAAAACAGAGTTTCAGAAGAAAATTTACAAAAACAAAATCCTGTAAGAAACAGCAGAAATGTCACCGATTTAAACATTTCAATATATATTAAGATCTCAGGTGTCTTAGTTGTTATTCCTTCAGATTGCTAGTGCTACAGTCTACTGTTTTACCAGAATGGATTTCTCTGAAGTGCTGAGGTAAATTTCCCTACAAAGCAGCAAGGAAAATGTCTCCTGTCAAGACTTGCTAAAGCTTGATAGGGCTTGAATCAGGATGAAAAAAAAAGACTCATTCACATTTAATAAAGCAAGCGGTGCAGAGAATATAGTGAAGGCCATTTACTCAGGAGCTCCTGATGTAGTGTTATGACAAGCTCAGATCAGGTCAGTCGCCATACGTCTTGCTTCAAAAACTCATTATTGTGCCGATCACAAGCTTGATTGTTTTTCAGTTGATAAATCATGTACGACCACGGGCACTCACACATTCTCATGTCCTATTAATGTGCTTTACTTTATGCTATAGTTTGTTTTCATAAATGTGGCTTGTAGTGAAATTGGTGTTTTATGTAAACACCTGTTCTCCCTTTCATATCACTCAATGTTCCTCAATGCCTTGAACTATAGGTACATCAGCTACAGCATTCAAGTTATGCAGTGCTCAAAGTTCTGATAATAATTAGCTAATGAATTTTTTGTGTCCACTTTGTAAAGAAGAACCTCAATTCTTTATTTCTGATGCCCTCTCTCAGGTAAGGTGGTCTTAGCCTCTTCAAAAGCAGTGTATATACTGGTTCCTCTACCTCTGGAGCGTCAGATCCAAGACCTGTTGGCAAACCATCGAGTCGAAGAGGCCCTGACCCTCACCGAGGCGGCACAGAGAAACATTCCCAAAGAAAAATATCAGGTACCACAAACTGATCTGGCAAACTGGTGAAGAAATGAGTGTTTCTCTCAATAGGGGAAAGGATTTTAATTGATAATTTTCTCTTTTTATGTTGTAGATATTGCACAAAAGAATTCTCCAACAAGCAGGATTCATCCAGTTTGGCCAGCTACAGTTCTTAGAAGCAAAAGAGCTTTTTAGGTGAAGTGTTTCATTTTGTCATGTAATTAATACTGTTAATTGTCGCTCAGACCCAGATGCTTCAGAAGATGACTGAACGAAGTTAATTAACTTCTTTGCTAATTGCTTCTTATCCCTCTGTGCACCTGACCCTTATCGCCGTATGCTAATGGATGGAGAACAGTAACTTGTCTAACAGCTGAATAAATGGCTGACATAAATATCAGTAGATCTACCATGTTGAATTCTGCATGTATTTTAAGCTTCTACATCTATCATACAGCAAGAACTAGAACTAGAATCTATTTAAATCACTAATTGCTTATACTACCATAATATTCTACGTCGATGACATGGAAAAGGTGCATCTAGAATGATTTACTATAGAAAAACATGGCCTTCAGTAAAACTTGGAATAGAATTGGGCAAATGGACAGTTTCCAACCATATTATTATAGTATTATTAATTGGTATTAGTCATCTTGAAAAATATTTTAGTATTTTTGTTCTTGTGTCAGATTTATTTCTTTTATTCACTACTAAAATTGTATTTATAATTTTTTTTAAAGGGTTAGTACTCAAAAATGAAAATTGTCATTTAATTACTTGGGTAATTTCAAACTCGTAAGCCCTTCGTCCATCTTCAGAACACAAATTAAGATATTTTTGATGGAGTGCTTTCTGAGCCTGCATAGATAGAAATGTAACTGATAGAAAAAATGTAGCAAGGACATAATTAAAAGAGTAATTTCATATCAGTGGTTCAGTCTCAACGAATAAGAATACTTCATAAGTGAATTGTTGGCCTTCTGGAAAGTATGTTCATTTACTGGACGTGTACTCAATACTTAGTAGGGGCTTCTTTTGCTTTAATTACTGACTCAAATCAGCGTGGCTTGGGGGTGATCAGTTTGTAGCACTGCTGAAGTAGTATGGAAGCCCAAGTTTCTTTGACAGCGGCCTTCATTTCATCTGCATCGTTTGGTCTCTTGTTTCTCATTTTCCTCTTGACAATAGCCCATAGATTCTCTATGGGGTTCAGGTCTGGTGAGTTTGCTGGCCAGTCAAGCACACCAACACCATGGTCATTTAACCAACTTTTGGTGCTTTTGGCAGTGTGGGCAGGTGCCAAATCCTGCTGGAAAATGAAATCAGCATCTTCAAAAAGCTAGTCAGCAGAAGGAAGCATGAAGTGCTCCAAAATGTCTTGGTAAATGGGTGCAGTGACTTTGGTTTTCAAAAAACACATTGGATCAACACCAGCAGATGACCTGGCACCCAAAATCATCACAGACTGTGGGAACTTTACACTAGACTTCGAGCAACTTGGGCTATGAGCTTCTCCACCCTTCCTCCAGACTCTAGGACCTTGTTTTCCAAATGAAATACAAAACTTGCTCTCATCTTAAAAGGACTTTGGACCACTGGGCAACAGTCCAGTTCTTCTCCTTTGCCCAGTTAGGTGAGTGAGTGACATGACGTGACATTCAGCCAAGTATGATGACCAATACTCAGAATTTGTGCTCTGCATTTAACCCATCCAAAGTGCACACACACAGCAGTGAAAAAACACACACCATGAACACCCCGAGTTGGGGGTTTGATGCCTTGCTCAAGGGCACAGAAGTCGTGGTATTGCTGGCCCAAGACTCAAACCCACAACCCTGGGGTTAGGAGCCAAACTCTCTAACCACTAGGCCACGACTTCCTCAGTTAAGATGCCTCTGACATTGTCTGTGATTCAGGAGTGGTAACAAGGAGTACTTCATCTGTAGCCAAATTCCTTGACACATCGGTGCGTGGTGGCTTTTGATGCCTTGACCCCAGCCTCATCCTATTCCTTGTGAAGTTCACTCAAATTCTTTTTATCAATTTTGCTTGACATTCCTCCATGAGTCTGCGGTTCTCTCAGTTGGTTGTGCAACTTTTTCTTCCAGACTTTTTTTGAAGGCTCAGGAAACGTTTGCAGGTGTTTTGAGTTAATTAGCTGATTGGTATTTCACCATATTCTAATTTGTTGAGATAGTGATTTTTTTTTTGTTAAATGTGAGCCAAAATCATCACAATTAAATTAACCAAAGACTTAAACTACTTCAGTCTGTATGCACTAAATTTATTTAATACACGAGTTTCACAATTTGAGTTGAATTACTGAAATAAATTTTCCACGAGATACTAATTTATTGAGATGCACCTCTGTGTGTGTGTGTGTGTGTGTGTGTGTGTGTGTATATACATACATATAAAATATATCATTTTAATTTTGATAGCTTTTTCTGTTGCCCATTTTAGGAAAGGACAGCTTGATGTACGGGAGCTGATCTCTCTTTATCCACTGCTCCTTCCCGCCTCTTCCTCTTTCACCCGTTGCCATCCACCGCTTCATGAATTTGCTGACTTGAACCACCTGACGCAAGGAGACCAGGAGAAGGTACAACGCTTCAAACGTTTCCTCATTAGCTACCTGCACGAGGTGCGTAGCAGCGACAGTGCTAATGGTTTCCGTGAAGATGTAGATACTGCATTGCTGAAGCTCTACGCAGAGACCGGCCACGAGAGTCTCCTTGACTTGCTGGCTTCCGATAATGCCTGTGTCTTGTCAGACAGCGCCCCCTGGCTGGAGAAGCATCACAAGTGGGTACTCGCTTTTATTTTTCCTTTGAGTAGCTATGGATCAGAAGATCCAGTTTTGAGTTTATTTTTGCAAGAAAACTAAAGATGTTCCAAAGATGATGCTTGTGACACCTTTGCTGATCATCACATTTTGTAATATTTTGGTTGGTGTCTCATATACCGTCATGATGCATTAATCATCCATGCCCTCTGTCCTTTTATTCAGTTTAGTTACTATGACAGCGCATGAATTAAAACTTTAAATGTCAGTGTTTGACAATGGTTAAATAACTTTTGTTGTAATTCTTAATGTGATTTGACTGTAAATGTTTTTTTTTTCTCTCTGTTCAGGTATTTTGCTCTTGGGCTTCTGTATCACTACAATGGTCAAGATTCTGCTGCTTTACAGGTGAGATCTGATTGCTGATGTGCTGTCTGATTGTGTGGGGACCGCTTAGCCTAAGGCCCAATTCTATTTTATACCCCTTCCCCTTCCCCGAAAAAATATTCCCCTAAGGATTGGGACACCACTACTATGAGGTCACACGCCATCATTCATCAACTAGCGCTTACAATACACACATATACTGGTGAGCTGTTGTACATTAGAGCTTTTAATTATCGTTCTGTATTAATGAGCTGCTTACTGACACATATGACATGACACATATCGGAAATAGCGCAGCTCACACATCCAGGAGAAAATATACTTGTCAATGCTGCCCCATGATTTTTATTAAATACAGTTTAAATACTGAATCGCTACATTATATTTTCCAGCAATGAGAGGATACAATCGCTGTTTTTAAAGGGGGGGTGAAATGCTATTTCATGCATACTGAGTTTTTTAAACTGTTAAAGAGTTGGATTCCCATGCTAAATATGGACAAAGTTTCAAAAATTAAGTTGTACGTTTGAAGGAGTATTTCTGTTCCAAAAATACTCCTTCCGGTTTGTCACAAGTTTCGGAAAGTTTTTATCGAGTATGGCTCTGTGTGACGTTAGATGGAGCGGAATTTCCTTATGGGTCATAAGGGCACGTCTGCCGGAAGAGCGCGCGCTCCCGTATAGCAGAGCAGACACATTCACTGATCAGAGCGAGAGCGTCACGAAATGTCACAAAAGGAGTGTGTTTTTGGTTGCCAGGGCAAGACAACCCTGCACAGATTACCAAAAGAGAAACAGCATTAAGGGACCAGTGGATGGAGTTTATTTTTACAGAGCATCAACTTAGTTGTGCAAGTGTTTGTGTTTGTTCCCTGCATTTCGAAGATGCTTGTTTTACAAACAAGGCCCAGTTTGACGCCGGATTTGCACATCGTTTATTTCTTAAGGATAATGCATTCCCAACGAAAAAGGGTCACGATCGTGTGTTGGAACCGCATGCGGTGAGTAAAACTGCTTCAAATATCTCTGTGTTGTTAACTTAGCTATCGGTGCGTAAGCACATCAAGTAAACAACATGCGATGTTGTCATCAAACTGCACTTTCCACATGTACAGCTTAAAAAAAAAAAAAAAGACGACAAAGTGGAACTTAGTCTTTTTCCAAAACCGCTAAGCAAATATATATATATATATATATATATATATATATATATATATATATATATATATATATATATATATATATATATATATATACAGTTTCAGTACATACCACATAGAGACGTCATTGCTGATGCTGCTCTTGTTAAATTTCAGCCTCTGGATCTGATCGAATATACGCTGAATCTGACTGTTAGCCATGGTTTGTTTTGGTTGGTTTTGTCCTCACGGTAATGTCACAGCTTCCAAACGCTCTCAACGCAAAAGCCTACTGGCGCTCGTGATTCTTTAGCTCCGCCCACACGCCACGCCTCCAGCCGGTCGTGTTTTTCCGGGAAAAATCGGTACAGACTATCTTTCCCTTATGAATATAATAAAACTAAAGACTTTTTGGAGTTATGAAGGATGTAGTACTACTCTATAGATATTGGGTGAAAATGAGCATTTCACCCCCCCTTTAAGTGAACTCACTCTAAAAAGATAAACGCACAGACACGAATACATGCAACTTCCATATCTCTCTCTCTCTCTCTCTCGAATAGGCAATATTTGAGAAAATGGTTTAGCGATTTCTAATTATTGGGGGGATTAGCCCTCATCAATGTCTACGGCAGTTATCACCCTGATCAGACATATGCTATGGCACTATCATGCAGTCACATAATATGACGTTAGCAAATATAAATGATTTTTTGCAAACATTTCTTTGAGTAACATGACCATTAATATGAACTCACAATTGAATGTAACATAAAACATATGATTGATTTTTTGTAAAAATCTTTATTTATGCCAAAAAAGCTTACATATGTGTCTTTTTGTTCGCTGTAGCAGCCATGTTGCCGAGATAATTCATACCCCTTCGTTTTAAGTCTGGTCCCGAAAAATCTTAGTTTGAAGGACTATCTGGCCCTTCCCCTAAGGGGTAGAATTGGGATTGGGCCTAAGTTTGCTGCCAGTGTTACTTCACCCAAAAATGAAAATTCTGTCATCAATTACTCACTCTCATGTCATTCCAAACCCGTAAGACCTTTGTTCATTTTTGGAAAACAATTTAAGATATTTTTAGTTAGATATAGATATTTTTTTTAAGTTTATTTTTTCTGTGTGCAAAAAAAGTGTTCTTGGAACTTCGTAAAATTACAGTTGAACCAGTGAAGTCAGCAGGAGGTTAAAGAGCTCTCAGATTCCATAAAAAAATCTTAATTTGTGTTCCGAAGATGGACGAATGTCTTACAGGTTTGGAAAGACATGAGGGTGAGTAATTATCATTTTTGGGTGAACTAACCCTTTAAAAGAATACTCTAGGTTAAAGGGTTAGTTCACACACAAAAAGGAAAATTATGTCATTAATAACTCACCCTTATGCTGTTCCAAACATGTAAGACCTCCTTTTATCTTCGAAACACAGTTTAAGATATTTTAGATTTAGTCCGAGAGCTCTCAGTCCCTCCATTGAAGCTGTGTGTATGGTATACTGTCCATGTACAGAAAGGTAAGAAAAACATCATCAAAGTAGTCCATGTGACATCAGAGGGTCAGTTAGAATTTTTTGAAGCATCGAAAATACATTTTGGTCCAAAAATAGCAAAAACGACGACTTTATTCAGCATTGTCTTCTCTTCCGTGTCTGTTGTGAGAGAGTTCAAATCAAAGCAGTCTGGATATCCAGTCCGGTTTTGATGATGTTTTTCCTACCTTTCTGGACATGGACAGTATACCATACACACAGCTTCAATGGAGGGACTGAGAGCTCTCGGACTAAATCTAAAATATCTTAAACTGTGTTCCGAAGATAAAAGGAGGTCTTACATGTTTGGAACAGCATAAGGGTGAGTTATTAATGACATAATTTTTATTTTTGGGCTAACTAACCCTTTAAAAGGTTAGTTCACTCAAATAAAAGCATTTTGTCATTAATTACTCACCATCATCTCATTCCAATCCTGTTAGACCTTCGTTCATCTTCAGAACAGAGATATTTTTGATGAAATAATAGCGCTTTCTTACCCTGTATAGACAGCAAGGTAACAATCATGTTCATGGCCCAGGTAGGTAGTAAGGTCATCATTTAAACAGTCCAAGTGGCATTAGTGGTTCAACCATAGTATTATGAAGCTACAAGAATAAGGTTTGTCCGCAAAGGAAAAAATATTTTATTTAACAATTTCTTCTCTTCTGTGTCAGTTCATGGCGTTTTATTTGAATAACTTCACAGTTGGATACACTCTCAGTTAATGGATGTGTAAAAGCATGTTTTGGTCCTGTCCTGTTATAGATGTGGATAAAGATTGTCAATGGCGATCTCCAGGACTCAACGCGACCAGATCTGTTTGAATATGTTGTGGATTTTCTTAGTTTTTGCTCCAACCTTGATCTTGTGTGGCGGCATGCAGACTGGGCACTACAGAAGGATCAAAAGGTTTGGACTTTATATTATCGTTTACCCACATAATAGTCATTTGGATGTCACTGAATAGGTCTCTTTATCTTTTAAATACAGGTTGGTGTGCAGATCTTCACCAAAAGGTTTACCTCGGAGGAGAAGACGGGCCAGTTAAACCCAGATGACGTGATCACGTATTTGCAGAAGCACAATCAAGCCCTTCTGCTCTACCTGGAACACCTTGTTCTAGAGAAGAGATTGCAGGTAAATCATCACTGTTCTAAGCATTTTTAATTCTTTAGTCCAGTCCTGTACCCAAGCTAGAAGTTTCCCTAAATGTTGCATGTTGTGTGTCTGTTGTTACAGAAAGAGAAGTGTCACACACATCTAGCTGTGCTGTATGCAGACAGAGTGCTGGGCCTGATCTCACGACCTTCAGCCACTGAGGACCAGCTCTCTGCTGCCCGCCAGAAACTACAACGGTTACTGAAAGAGTCTAATCTGTACAGGGTCCAGTTACTACTAGGTAGGCACCCAGTACATGTTCGCCTGTGTCTGTTCTCCAATAGACATTTAAGGTTTTTATTTTAATGTCAGACACACTGACCATTTGGTTGCAGTGTAATTAATTTTCTCCTTAAGAACATCAACAGCCGAGTTGAGCAGATCTCTAGTGGTCTTTGAGTTTGCAGATATGGCTCATTGCATTTTTGACTGGTCATACAGCAATAATGTCTTTCTGTTCATAACAGGCACTCGAGCCTCTTTAAAGCAGAGGTTTACAGTATCACACTAGATTTCAGTAGAATCTTCTATCAGAATAACACATGAAAGTTAAGACAAATATTTGACTATTGTAATATTGCACTTTTTGTTGTTGTTTCTTTTTTACAATACAATACTCTATTGAAATGAATTCTTTATTAGAACTATAAATTTAATAAGATGGATAAGAATATCTTGTTTGTTTTTGTTTGTATTTTTTTATTAAAAGAAATTGTCAAGTAGTAGCCATAAGAGATTTTGTGAAATAGTGGTAACACTTTAGTATAGGGACCAATTCTTACCGTATTTTCCGGACTATAAGTCACACTTTTTTTCATAGTTTGGCTGGTCCTGCGACTTATTTATCAAAATTAATTTGAGATGAACCAAGAGAAAACATTACCGTCTCCAGCCGCGAGAGGGCGCTGTATGCTGCTCAGTGTTCTTGTAGTCTTCCACTGAAGACATAGAGCGCCCTCTCGCGGCTAAAGATGCTAATTTTTTCTCTTGGTTCTTGGTTCTAAATAAATGCGACTTATAGTCCAGTGCGACTTATGTTTTTTTTCCTCGTCATGACGTATTTTTGGACTGATGCGACTTATAGTCCGGAAAATACGGTACTATTAATTAGTTGCTTTTTAGCTTGCCTATTATTAACATGTTGGCTGTTTATTTGTGCTTGTGAAGTCATATTCTGCATGACCATATGTGACACTGCACCATAAATCCAGTCTTAAGTCGCACATGTATATTTTGATTTGTCGATTTTTCTTTTATGCCAGATCATTTTCCATAAAGATATTTAGAACATTTCCAACTGTAAATAAATAATAATAATTATTAAAAAAATTATTAGTAATATCCATTGCTAAGAACTTCATTTGGACAACTTTAAAGGTGATTTTCTCAATATTTAAATTTTTTTGCACCCTCAGATTCCAGATTTTCAAATAGTTGTATCTCAGACAAATATAATCCTATAATAACAAACCATGCATCATAGCTTATTTATATAGATTTCAGATGATGTATAAATCTCTCCTAAGACTGGTTTTGTGGTCCAGGGTCACATATTCTCCATCCCTAACCCAATACCTTACTATTAATAAGTCATAAAAGTCATAGTTAGTGGTTTATTCATAGTGAGAATTGGACTTTAAAATAAAGTGTGACCAAAATAATGTTATTCATCAAATTCCAATTGATATGTACACCCACCAGTCACTTTATTAGATACACCTGTTCAGCTCTTCATTAATGCAGATCTAATCAGCTGATTACATGACCGCAACTGTGCATGGTCAAGACGATCTGCTGAAGTTCAAACTGAGCATCAGAATGGGGAAGAAAGGTCATTTAAGTGGCTTTAAAAGTGACATGGTTGTCTGGTACTAGCGAGGAGTACCCGATAAAGTGGCTGAAGGTGTAAAGAGCTGTAATATGGTTTCAGTGTCCCCTGCTTGTGTGCTTGTAGGTAAAGTTCAGGACTCGGAGCTGCTGCTGCTTGAGCGAGCTACTCTACATGGGAAGTTAGAGGAACATGACAAGGCCTTGCACATTCTAGTGCACCAGCTGAAAGACTCTGCTGCAGCTGAGGAATATTGCTCTTGGGCCTCTGCGTCTCATGACCAGTTCTACCGTCAGAACCTTTTCCATCAACTTTTGAGTGTTTACTTGGACCCGGATGTACCAGGAGGGGCACAAACAGTAGCTGCCGCTGACTTGCTTAACCAGAACGCTGACATTTTTGATGCAGTGCGTGTGTTAAAGCTCCTTCCAGAGGAGTGGTCTCTAACATTACTCCGTCCTTTCCTGTGCGGGGCGCTGAGGGCCAGTGTGCATGCACGGTGCACTTCCCAGATTGCAGTGGGGCTGGCCAGAGCACAAAATCTCCAGCTTCAGCATGACAGGGTACGTTCTCATGAGTTATGTTTTTATTTTCAATGTCAGCAGCACAGTGTCAAGTCACATGGTGCTCAGTCTATTCATTTAATCAAAATTAATTTAATGTATTTAGGGGGTTACATCTCTCCAGATATCATAATGAAGGGGGATTCTTGATCAGGAAACTTGTATTATTATATCTTAATAAAAACAGCATTTATTTGAAAAATATAAGACGTATTAACTTTATTGTCACTTCTGACTAATTTAATGTGTCCTTGCTGTATAAAAGTATTATTATTATTAAAAAAAAGAAAATTCAGACTAAAATCATTTTAATGTAGGTTTTTAAGTGTGTTCCTTTCCTTTTATAATTGTGTATACTTTACAGTAAATGTCATTGACCCACTAACCACTGCATTCTGTGTTGTGTAGCTCAAGTATCGAGGTGGCCCAATATTAGTGTCTGAAAAGAAAGGATGCCAGCTGTGCCACAATACCTTTAGCGAGCCAGACTGCGCCTGTTTGCCTGGCGGAACACCTGTCCACATTCACTGTGTCGCCAAGAAAACCCTGAACTTACCAGTAGAGCGGCAACACGAAAATGCCCACCGCAGCAACCACACATGAAGCTGATGAGTGCCATGGAGCAGTGGAGACATGCTGGCATCGTACCTGTACCGCACACACAGGGAGAAGGCTGAGTGCATAGAACAGCCATTCAGAGCCCTTGGTGCGACCAGGACCTGCAAATGAGTGTGTGGATGTCTGATTACTATTTATTCCATAATCCCTCTGTGGGCACACACAACGCTGACAATGAATATGAGAATATTTTAATGAACGTCAAACAAAAACTCTAAAGAAAACCTGACAACGTCTTTTTGGTCAGTTGATCTTTTTAGCATTGCCTTATAATGAATGACTGGTCCAGTGGCTTTTTAAATGGATTGTGTCAATAATAACTATTGCTTGCATACTGTTTGGGGTCTGGATGCTAGTGTCTTGACTGTCTGTTCTCTGTGAGCAGAATTCTCCAAAATGAGTGTACTGTATGTAATTAAGCTGGTCACTAGGTTTCATTAAACAAACAAAACACCAAAGTTACCTGCTCTGTTCTCAGAGAGTGACAAGTTCTAGCCTTAATTGATTACGTCATGATTCATTTAATATAAGGGAGCAATGCTCAAAGACATATTTTTCATAATTTCATTAGGAGTATGGTTTGTGGTCAAAGATATTTCAAACCATTTAATAGCGATACATTTATAGTCTGATCTGGAAAAACTTCAAAGTTACATCATAGTGTTATGTAAGATTCTCCAATGAAAGTCTGATTAATGAGCACAACCCAAGAAAGATATTCTTGTTCGCCTCTCTCCTTTCCACGTCAGGTTAACTTGCCTTGATATTTGCATTTTAAAGTCAAGTTTAAGTGAAATTGTGGTCATATCAAAACAAACCAATGGACTCAGGCTGTGCTGTTTTTGTGTATAACTAAATGCTAAAGTGTATATATTACATCCAACTGTTTGTTTCTCATATGCATGTGTGGTGATATGGATATGAGTGCTCATGTCTTAAGAATGCTAAGCTGTGATTTTAATGATATATATAATTTTAACATGCTAAATTACATGTCATGTTTTGGGACGCACGGTAGCAAACAGCCGCTGGAGGTTTTGCCTGATTTATAACCTCATCTCTTAATAAGCAGGCTGTTTGAAAATAAACGTGTAAAATGACTTCGGTTATGACAAGGGAAAGGCAGGGTGACTAGTTGCCTTGAGGTATTTTACATAAACGGTTTAACAAGTACTGCCCTGGTAACTGTGTACAAGGATTATGGTAAATAATATGTATTTTTTACATTTGTCCCACTGTTAAATACATAAATTACTTTGGGTATTGTACACAATGCCTGTGTAGTAAAGTGTATGTGCGCTACTGGGTCTTTGCTTTGGTTTGCTGATGCCTTTTTCCTGAAAAAAAAAAAAAAGATCCATTCGTCGTGTGCAACAAAACGTTCCTCCGCTTTACTGTCTAAAGAAGAGACTGTAAACTTTTTCAGCTTGAGCAGTTATAAATGGAAATCCTCTGTTGCTACATATCTTTATATCCACAAAGTATTTTATACATAAAAAAAATACATAGATACTGATGTGTATATACTGTATTATTAACTATTTGTTGCTTTGTAAATCGATGCCAGTGTGGGTGGAATGTACAGAATGTAAGACGTCCATTTTAATTAATAAAACTATGCCTACATGAATGGAAACACATGGTCTGGGAAGTTCTTCATTCTGAAAGAAAAGTACAGAGAGACATTTTATAGCCATTATGGATCCAATGAGGATAGTGATAAAGGCAGGGGTCCTCAAGTAGCAGTACTGAACGGAGAAGCAGATCAACAGTTTCACCTGTTTAAAGCTTTTATTTATTTCAGACAAGCCACAACCACCCATCAAGTTGAAGTTACAAGCACTGATGGTAATCACTAAAGCGCCAGTGATTCAGAAACATAATGGAGGACAAAACACAAATAGTTTTTAATGATGTGCCCCGGATAGTTGAAATTAAGGTTAGCGCATCTGCTTTTTTTTCTCTCAAGGGTGAATAATATGTGTGTGTGTGTGTTCGCGCGCGCGTTTCTGAGTACAGAAAGTAAATAAAATACTGAACTGTGAAGCTACTTATAATGTAAGGACAGCACATTAAAATATAGTTTCAAAAGTGATAGCCTGATACAAGTAAACGAAGTAGCCAATAATAAAAGACAAATGTTACATTTGTAACAACATTCATGCTGCAAAACCAACAGTGGTATGTACTAAAAATGATATTATTTTTTCCCAATGCAAATACTTATATTTTACAGAAAAATATATATATTTTTTTTTACAAAATATGTTGTATTTTAGCGTCACCACGTGCGCTACGCGAAATTTCTGAGGTGTGAAATGTATACACTAGCAAAATTATAAGATTATTCAAATTAAAACGATAAATTATTAATTTCACCAGTCAGTTGTCAGTCAGTATTGTCGCCATCTTGTGGTAGAGCATTACAATCCAACTAATCTCATATTCTGGCTATTATAAAAAAAAAAAAAAACATAAAATAGAGATATTCATATATGAAAACAATGTTTATTGGAATGTTTATATTAACATTTTCAACACAGCTTTAATACACACCAATTAAATCTCTTTTCAGTTCACAGATGTCCAATGCCATCAACCAAAGAGTCTATATTTTGTTAATTTTAAACTGATGCAGTTGATTTGAAGCAGTAGGACTGGTTTATGTTTGTGATCAGCAAGGTATGGTAGTCCACAGAATAACGCAGTAATAATCCAGTGAAAGAGATGAGCGGTGTCCTCTCTCAGGGTTGCTGTGCTGTTCAGCGCTTTTTCCAAGTGAATTTCTTCCGCGCTCCCTCCTGGCCTGGCTTCTTCCTCTCCCTGATCCTGGGGTCAGCGGTCAGCAGGCCAGCTGTTGGGTAATCAGAGAAAACAGATGATGACAGACAAACAGCATCTGTGACGTTATGCCACAGAAAAGCTATGCATCTGTGCCATGCAGTGCAATCTAATATTCCTGACAATGTTGTCAATATGACTTAAACTCACATATTAACAAGAAAAATTGAGAGGGGAGGGGGGCAACATTCATTTGAAAAAGCAATTTGGGTAAATGAGTGTAAATGCAAATAGTTTATTTTCTGAATAAACATTTACTGGTTACTGAAATTACAACTAATTAGTAAAATAATGCCCATTTGACTGGACCAATACATTTTTATATAATAAACAAAAAGAAAAAACAAGTAAAAGAATATAAATAGAGTAAAGAGTGCATGCGTAAGAGTGCAAGTTTTTTTTTTAACCAGTAAAAAAAATAAGAAAACAAGTAGATAAAATAGAAATATAATTTAGAATTTCTTTTTGTCAAGATTCTATTATGAATTCAAAGTTATAATAATAGTCTTAGCCATTTTTGATGAATCTAACGTCTCACTGATGAAACTAGTTTTTTTTAAATTATTATTTAAATTTATTCAAATAAAACAATGTGCATATTATTTGAAAAAAAAAAAAAAAAAAGTGTTTTCATTTTCACAAACTTTGGACGAAATAATTTTCTGCAGTCAACATGAACTACATATAAAATAACCCAGAATAACTTCTTTATAAAGAAACTCCAGATTAAATATGCATAGGCATATTTCAGTTTAATGCTCTAGGCTTCTTGTCACACACCTTGCCTCATCCTTTCAACTTCTCCCTCAGACACAAAGCTGAGCAGTGCCCGAGAGATGGCCAATCGCAGAGCTCCGGCCTGAGCAGAGTGACCACTGCCCTCCACACTGCCCTCCACATCAAACCGGCCCAGCATGCCCACAAAGTGCAGAGGAAACATCAGCTGCTCCCTGGGAAACAGTAAGATCGAATGAAAGGTATATACACACACACACACAGTGTGAGGAGACTTAAGAACATGTTTCTCTCGTCTGGACTACTCAGGCTTTCAACATCTGTATGAATGACACTCCTGCAAATCCCACTTTGAGCACTGTATCATCAAATTTAGACAAAGTGATAATCCCGCCACTTGGAGAACTATTGAGAGGACGTGATGCAAGCGTGTGTGCCCACAGTGCTGACACAGAGCAGCACTCCCCTTCTGCTCCAATTAGGCCTGTGTGAAGCGGACGGAGTGATAAGGGCGGGCAGCCGGCCGCACGCTGACAGCGCCAAGTCTCCGGCTCACTCATCTGTGTAATTAACTTTTCAACCACATTAGAAAAACCCAACACACTCACTGGACCACAAATGCTGGATTCGAACATTTTTTTTGGTGTGGCTCTCATTTATGGCATACTAACTAGAGTAAAAACAAATATCCAAGCTCTTGATATGCTAAAAGGATCTTTCATGTTTCCACAAAAACATGACTGAGGCGCCCTCATACACACCGGTCTTGTAGTAATGGAAAGCAGTGGAGGTAGTTCCTGCCGTTGATTGTGATGTTCCCAGAGCCACTGTCTCGGAGGGTGATGCTGGCTTTGGCGGTCTTCCTTCGGCCTGTGGGAAGAAGGGTGGAGTTAGAGTGATGTGGGAATTAACTGAGAAGAAACGAGAAGAAGAAGACAAGATGGAAAGCTTGGAGAATAAACGTTTTTAACCTCTCAGATCTTACTTACAGGAACATGAGTATTAAAGGAATAGCACACCCAAATAATATACCATTACTTTCTCTCATGTTGTGAGGAATGATTCAGAATTCTGATTAGGTCTGAAAATCTTTTGTCGGATGTAGCGGTCAAATCTTATGTGTTGTTATATTACATATATATAAATGCAGGGTTATTATAGTTAACTAAAACTCATAAATATTTGTTGTTATTTGAAAACAATTTGAAATTAAACTAATACTTGTATTCATTAGTTTAATTTAGTTTAATCTGAGCTTTAAATTAACTACAAAAAGACTACAACGTTTAATTGTTATAATAATAAAAAATTACGTATTAAAATTAACTAGTAGCATCTCTATACTTATAAACTATATTCATACAGAATGATTATAAATGACTTTCGGTATTTGAAAAAGATGAATTAAATAAATATTAATAAACATGGAAACTAGAAATGAAAACTGAAAAAGTGCTAAAATAACAACCTAAATTAGAAGTATAAAAACCCTAGCTTAATCTAGTTGACAAAAGCACATAACTAAAAATAAAAGCTTATTGATAATATTAATAAATACTGTAATGTATAAAAAATGTAACAACACTGATGATAGTGGAAAATGGGGCTGAAAGACAAGATTAATATTAAAACTAAAATATTACACTTCATCCCACTTTCAGTTCGCAAGGGTTTTTTGTTTCTAAGCCCACAAGAATATTACATTAATGGAATAATATTTGTCTAGTCATTAATTAATTTACAACAGCAGTATATTTTCACCCTAAACATTCTACTTGCACACGTTTTTCTCGTGTCTCAATTTTGATATAAAAATTTATTTTCTATTTTCTCATAAATTCCATAATTGTGATGGCAATCATTGGAATTTAAAGTGCACAATAAATGCAGTTATTGCGAATAATCAAATCAGGTTCAGAATTATCAGGCATATAGACTACATACAGTATGAAAAACACATAATGACATATTTAATCAGCCTATTTATTTCTTTACCATCTGCAACGCTGAAAGCGACTCCCTGCGGGTCGTGCTGCAGGGCAGGAATCTCGTGCTTACTGGACTGAACCTCCAGCTGTTTGCGGAATTTCAGTATGAAATCCTCCTCCAGAGAGCAGTAGGGCATGGACAACAACTTCTCCAGCAGCTGGATCAACCGCATATACTACGCAAAACAAGAGAACTCGCTTAGTTTGACAGCATCACCCTCTAGTGTTTCCATCCTGAATTACACTCTTCACAGGATTCGGGAAAGGCACAAGTTCTTACACCGTGATCGGAAATGTTCTCCACCAGATACTCCTCAATTTCCTCTTTTAACTGCCACCTGCTCCCAGTCAGCAATCTGTGAGGAAACAAACGCAGTCAAGCCATCAAAATCATCACTTTCAGGGAAAATCAGCATTTCAAAAACATTAATTGCATAATACAACATACTAGATTGATTCCTCATTTAATATTCGAATATACCTAGCACTATATATTGCCAATACATTTGTGCATTCGCTATCTTCTGTTTCTTGCAGGTGGTTTTGAAGCGCTCACATTTGTTTGGTTTCCGACGCGAAGAGGCCTTTATTTCTCATCTTGTCCTGGTGTCTTTCCATCGCCAGAATCTTCTCATAGACATCCTAGAATAACAGTAGAGAAAAATGGAAAGTGGTCAGTTTCAATAGCAAAAGCAGAATTTATGCAAAAAAGAAAAAAAGAAAAAAGAAAGAATCCTCGGAGTATGGTCTCTGTTGACTAATAAGTCAATGAATGCACAGAATGAAGGACGAGGTATTCTTCATAGATATTCAGGAATCCCTCAAAAGAAAAGATGCAGTGAAGCAAAAGCAGGGATTTGAAAATCCCTCTGACACACACACACACACACACAGTCTCCATTATGAAGGCAGATCTCATCTCTCTCCCTTCAGTTCTGGCTGAATTTAATGGTGTGTGTGTGTGTGTGTGTGTGTGTGTGTGGAGGGTAAATTGAATTGGGGAGCACTAGGGTCCTAACCCCCCACACTTTCTCTCTTCTTTTTAACACACACACACTCGCACGTCCTCCTGACAGGAGAATCTGCCATGCGGAGCAGGATGGCATCCTCGGGCACACTTGTCTAAATTGGCATCGCGCCCGTGAGCCTGGAGTGCCCGTCAGGCGTGGTGGTGCTGGAGCGGTGCGGAGCAGGGGTCTGACGCGGGGCCCCGGCGCTGGCATGCAGCTCACGTCGGCACCTTCCTCACGCCTGTGCGAGAATTCATTTCCCCCTCAATTATCCCACAGCTGTTTGTTTAATTCGGTCCTGATAGAGTGCGTATAATCCACCGCTACTCGCCAAAAAAGCAAACATCGGGCAAAAACCAATTTTCAGCACAAAAAAGGAGGAGTAATAGAAAAGAAAGGGGGGAGGGAGAAAAAAAGCGGGGGAATGCACGTTACACGTTCGTGATCACAGCGCCATAACGAATCCAGAGAAATTCAAATGCCTTTAGGAGGAGAGAGAGGCTCCTCGTTTGAGCTTTTAATATGAACTTTCAATGTTGCCCTTTGGTTGGCCGGGGCTCCTTGTATTCAACAAATCATGGGTAAATTGTACAGACTCGCTCCTCCCAAACCACGCACAGGATTTTTGTCAAAGATTAAGTCAAAAATACTGTATAATAACACTAGTTATGATCAGAGTTGAAGGGCCTGCATTTAAAAGTAGGAAGTACTCATGAGCCAGTGCTTTTATGACTTGTTTAAAGTAAACAATTGTTGGTCCAAGTATAATATTATATTATATATATATATATATATATATATATATATATATATATATATATATATATATATATATATATATATATATATAATGTCTGTCCATTCTGTGGCCATCTTTGTAAACACAGGCAGCTAAGGGTGGGAGACAGAAATTTGCAAAACTGTTTGTCAAAATGTAGTTTAAATAATAGATTTCAAGTTAGGTAATACATCTGAAAACAAGAGTATAAAAGTATACTTTTTTTTTTTTTTTAGCTCAGATTATACTGTAAAATATTTTTAGGCTAGTTCAGCAGCAGTGGCACAGGTAGTGTTGCTTTCGTCAACAAAAATATCATTGTCAACGAATCTTTATCATGTGACGAAAATGAGACTGCAACGTAAATGCTGGTCATGTGACGATGACTATAATTAAATGTATAATGCAATATTGTTGATGAATAAAAACGAGACTAAATGTGGTTTACAAAATAAAAATTATGCTAAAATGCCGAATCAAGACTAAACTAATTGTTATAACGTTATTTAGTCACGTTATTATTATGCAGCATTTTTGTTTCCGGTGTCTCACTTCAGTGGCTGCATCAGGTCGCACTGCGCAGGCGTACTTTTAACAATGTTTGGTTGGTAAAATAAATTTTGTAAATTCAAATCAGAGCATCTTCTGTGTCTGGAATGGATGCATTCTTGAGTCTATAAGGTAACAATAATATAACATAACCTTGTTTGAAATGGGTTTGGCTAAAGAAAATGTTGGTTTCGTCTATACTACTCAGTACTTATGTATGAGTATGAACGTGACTAAAACTAATAAAAACTAAAATGACAGCTTCACACAAAGACTAGACTAAAACTAAAATTAAAACAGGCTGCCAAAAACAACACTAGGCACAGGTACATACAAAAACCACCAACAATTCTGGGATATACAGCTGATACAGAACTTTAGTGGGACACATACATTTTTAGATTAAGAGAATTAAAAGGGTCATAAAATTAATGCTTAAATACTTTACAACAGCAGTATAAATTCTTAATACTTGAGTGTGCAAATGGGTTACTTTGATAGCTGTACAACATTCTGATAAACCGTATATGACTATAGGGTAAATGTCCATATTCACCGCCTGTGTATATTAGTTTGCGCATGTTTTTGTTTTGCTTCCTTTTCCTCATGCTAGAAAAATATTCCTCTCTGCAGGAAGGAGAGTTGTACATTATTTTCTGCACACTGCAGGGTTTCTGAACGCGAAGCACCTCCGTGCGATTCGAAGCTGGATGAGAGAGCCGGTGCACGCCGGCAGATTTGACATACCTATTTAAATTAGCAGCAGGGGTCCCAGCCACTGCAGGGCAAAGGGGAGGATGAGGGGCTTGGGCACACTGAGGACAATGGCGCATTAGTCATCTTGCACACACACACACAAACTCCTTACTGCTACTGTGAGACGTCTTAGCCCAAGGTCGAGTCCATAGATGAATGGTAGAGTAGTGAAAAATAAGCTAAAACAAACAAACTTTGAAAAGGAATTAGCCGTGGTGACAAAGAGGCGGTTAACGCAGGAGGCTCTCTGGGGCTCTTCCCATCGCAGTAAAACCCCTGAGGCTGATGTGCACACACACCTACACACAAAAAAACAGTACATGTGCACGCGCACACACACTCACACGCACACCTAATATCACAAAGCCCTGGCGTGCCTACTGAAGTGTGTGATGCGCCCTGTTGTAAATGGGATTTAAGGAGGAGAAAGAGCTCAGTCACACTCATCTTCCTAACTCTCATTCCTCTTCTTTTCACAAATCCAAACCTACCATTTGCATTTTCCTTAATCATTCCCAACTGTTTATACTGGTTTGTTTTAACATCAACCATTCTATTTCATTTGATTTGGCACACTAAGGGTAAAATATCAAACAAAGCCCATCTCCCCATCACCCCATCCAGGCCCTGTTAAGGGAATCAGAGACCCGAGTCGCAGCGCTCTCTGTCTATCCCAGCGCTCTGTGATGTGCCCCCACCTACCCTCTGTCTGTGCCACTCCCTTCCTTCAATCACAGACCAGACAAAGCAGGATCTCCACCCAAACCAGTTTAACTAAATAAAAATGATGGCTGATACAGATAGATTTAGTGATTTTATTTTACTGAACTGAACTTTTTTTATTTTGTGTGGGCCTTTATTTAGTGAATAAAGGCCTCCTGTAGCAAATCCTTGTTTTTGTAAGAAAAACATCTATATTTCAAACGTAATAAACACCTTTCTATCAATTCTGGTATCTGTCATACGCAGAAGCTGATCCAGCAGATGACATACAGTGGAGCTCGAAAGTTTGGGCACCCCTTGCAGAATCTGTGAAAATGTGACTAATTAAAAAAAAAAATAAGAGAGATCATACTAAATGCATGTTATTTTTTATTTAGTACTGTCCTGAGTAAGATATTGTACATAAAAGGTGTTTACATTTAGTTCACAAGACAAAAATTATGCATTTTGTATTTGCATTTTATGCATTTAGCAGACGCTTTTCTCCAAAGCGACTTACAGTTCATTTGGGAACACGTTAGGTGAACTTTTGAACACGAAGATGGCCAAATTTTTCTAATTTTGTTGAAATATAATCTTTTCCCCATTTAGTTCTGCCCTTCATAAGCAACAGAAGATACTTGTATGTTTCCCACAAACACAAATTAAGTACAATTTACCTTGATCTTCAAATTCCACAGCTCTTAATGCATCTTGTTTCCTTCTGGAGCATCAGTGAATATTTGAACCTATTTTAATAGTTTTGTTTGAGGGCCTCAGTTGTCCTCGGTGTGAAAAGGAGGTGCATCCCAAAATCATACGGTAACTGCTGGAAAGGGTTCAAATATGCAAAGATGCTGGAAAACTGAAGAATCTGCAGGACCTTAAAGATTTTTCTGAAGAACAGTTCTCAGTTTAACTGTTCAGAACAAACAAGGTAACCACACAGTATTAAGAACCAAGGGTTCCCAAACTTTTGAATGGGGTTGTTTTAATAATTGCAGCAATTCTTTTTGTCTTGTGGGCTAAATGTTAACATGTTTTATGTACAATATCTTATTTAGAACAGTACTAAATAAAAGTAAAATGAATTTAGTATGATCTCTCTTTTTTTTTTTTTTTTTTTACTATTCACATTTCACAGATTCTGCAAGGGGTGCCCAAACTTTTGTTCACCCCTTGGAGCTGTGTGAGACATGTTTTATTACGGATGCACATGCTTTACTTGACGACTTGTGGACTTTTCAACTGCAACAACTGCTGACTGCAATGATAGGGCTTGGAATAGACAGGACAGTTTTTAACATTTAACTCCAACTGGATTCATCTGAAATAAAGTCATATACACCTAGGATTGCTTCCAGGGTGAGTAAAACACAGGCTTATTTTCATTTTTGGGTGAACTAACCCTTTAAACGTACTGAAGTTGGCCACACTATCTCGTCTCACCATACTCGAACGTAATTTAAATTTTGCATAAAATTGACAAAGCTCATGCTTGGTTTCATACCAAAAATTGACAAAATCATTTGATCAATAGATTTAGCCTTCCAAAAACTAGAAATTCATCTTCGGCCATTTTGGCACATTAGTTAAACTATAAACTATTTTAATTAAATGATTAATGGCTAATAAATTATCGATTTAAAATTTTACACTATATTTATATAAATTAGAAAGCAGAACACAAAGCTTAAATCAGTCATCTAAAAGAAAACTAAGCTATCACAATATTATGCACATGATGAAAAATTGGATTTAATTTTGAGATTTGCAAGTCTACATTTAACTGTTAAATTGTCAGTGTTTTTAAAGTGAGAATGATTAATTTAAATGTAAAAAGGGGAAACAAGCATCTAAATTAAGTATTAAATATCAACCAATACTAACAAATAAATAAATTCTCACAATATATATGGGACCCATGTACTGTATATAAACACCTATTATTAAAATATCACCTAGAACACTCTGGTTCATCCTGTTGTATGCAAGCACTTAACATGAGCATGAACTTACATGCAAGAGGGAATAGTAGGACTGTCTCCCTGTGTAGAACAGAAAGTGAAAAGGGCGTCCTTCTGCATCCCACTGGACAGCTAAAAGAGAGAACAAGCTTGAACGGTAGTTCATTACCAGATACCAGCAAACTTATTTTTGGTGCCAAAGAGTATAGAAAGAGTTCAAAGGCAACTTCTACATACCTGTCTGTTTTGGGAATATTTCATCTGGGTGCTAAAACAAAAAGAAAGGAATATAATGAACAAATTGACTTTCTACAAAATTGACAAAAATAAATAAAATAAATAAAATTATATATATGGATGAAATCTCACCTTCATAACAGGTCTTGCTCGTTTCTCAAAGAGTCCAGAGGGGAAGAGATATGCAATACTCCTCTAAACAAACAAACAAACGAGTGAATCAGAATGCACACTCTTTTGGATTTCTCCATTAAATGGAAAATTAGCTTGTCACTTACTAAACCTTACTCATCTCAACCTTACTAGTCAAGTAGACTATGGTAGGCAAACAAAGTCAGAATATTCCAGTTCTTTAAATACAAACAACAGTACGTCAATAAAATATATTATTTGATGGTGCACCTCACAGGTCTCTCAATGCACCCAGGTGTGTTTTACTACAGTGGGAAACATTCTATTCTACTTCAAATACTCTCATAAAGAACCAAATTATTCCAGTGATAGCATTCAGCAGGGCATAAAGTTTTTGCCTCATTTGCATAACATGAGACATTCAGAATGGCAACCTTTGGGTCTTTGACCCTGTTTTCAGGATAAAGAGACAGAAAACAAAAGAAAAAAGTGAGGTGATGGCAGATGCACTCTAGGAGAACAGACATCCATGTATTAGGCCATCATAACCAAAGGGTGAGGAAAACTGAGTGAAATAAAGCAACACAGAGAGAAGAACAGACAGAACGGTGCAGGATGCAGTGACAGATGAAGGCAGCACCTGTTCCTACCTTGAAAAGAAAGATGGCCCAACTCCCTCAGGGAGGTTTAGCCTCGTCATAGTGTTCTAGAAACCTCTGCTGCCTAAACTTCACACAAGCCCAATCTGGGAAAAAAGCAAACTTGCTACTCGCACTCCAATTATTATTATTTTTTTTCATCTGACCACTTGCTTCATGTGCCATGAAAAATGTAGCGCTGAGAATCTAAAAGTGTCTGACCTTCACAGGTGATAAGGACATGCATGTTTTAACCCATACAAATCCTGCCATCACATCACTTTTGCAGCACCTTTTTTTGTAGTCAAGGTTTCTTGCACCAAGTCTTAATTAATTTTACATTAACATTTGTACTCCCGCTGACCCTTCCATTCTGTACAATAAAAGGAGTAGTTCACACACACAAAAAAAATCTTAATAAAAAAAAGGGAATAAAAACATATTCATTGATATCAAAGTGATTATTAAATTGATGTAAAAAATAATAATCGATCAAAGTTTGGTGCCTGGAATTTTATTTATTTATTATTTTTATTCAGCAAGGACAAATTAACTTAATCAAACAGTAATTTTATAATGCTACAAAATATTTATTTTAAATGAATCAAAAGAATCACAGTTTTCTCAAAACATCACAACTGCTTTCCGCACTAATAATAATAAGAAATCCTTATGCACTAAATCAGCATATTGATTTCTGGATGACTGGTTTAATGGCTGCTGATTATTTACATTTTAAAATAGTAAAATAGAAATCTGTTATTCTAAAGGTCACAAAACCTTTGAATAGAAGTGCACATTAAAAATAAATAAATAAATAAATATAGACCAACTTGCATAATTTCAAAATATAACTTTTAGTTATAAATATATTTTATAAATATATTTTAGTTAAGTGTTTTGTTTTTATTTTTAAACAGTATGGCTTTTTTAAACCATAAGAATCTAGCACGGGTACATTTTAAAAAATGTGGCATCTTTAAAAAAAAAAAAAAAACTTTATAGGAGACTTTTTTTTTTTCATGTTAAACCAATAGTTCTCCTAAACATAACCTACTTGGCTATTGTTTGCAATCAGCATGTTTTCTTTGTATTGGTGGAACACAAAGCAAGTTATTTTGCAGTATCCCCGAGCTGATATTATCAATAGAAATAAATGGTCACACTGCCAAGCTCCAATAATATGCAACATAAACGGAAATCACATAACTTGCACTCTTTTCCAAAACATGTGGAACCACTCTGCTTTAAAAGTTTGCTCAAGTTAGAATTGTCAGAAACTCAGCAAATTTCTTCCCAATTTCAGTTGCATGGGCTCTGTGAAAGTCATATCCCACCTGACGGGTGCAAACGCAATGTGTGTGCGAGTAGACGAAAGACAGCGGGAGAAGGCAGGTGAGGCTTGCAGTCTTTATTAATTACTTCCTCCTGGCAGCGCTTGCTGTGCAGCTGTTTCACACCTTCAGCGCATTCACGGGAACGTCATGTCGGCTGAAGCGCTTGGCAGACACGCCGGTGCCAGCTCAGGCACAGACGCCCCATCCTGTACTCGCTTTGTGCCCCGCAGTCGCAGCCATTTTCCACCCCTTACACACCGATCAGCTGGCAGAGGGACGGTATGTGTCAGCTTGTTTTAGCCACACTTACTCTGAGGACTCAATTCATTAATGGTGACAGAGATTGGGGAATAATACTAAGAATCGAGAAATTGGACCAAATTAGTGGGATAAATCAATTACGGCCATTCCTGTCTGTCACGGAATAAAATACTGGACATAAATACTGTTTGTAAATATATGCCCATGTTTTAAGCAGGTCCCAGAAGTTCTGCAGTGACACCAGCTGATGACTTTACTTTTAGCTCAAAGGAGTCACAGTGATATTGATTGTATAAGTCTTTATATTTCTAGTTCCTTCTTTTTGAGGCTTGTAAGGAAACCAGAAGAGAGGCACCAGGCAGCCTAGAGGACCAAGGGCCCATTAAGAGGCCTCAGATTGACTTAAAATAAGACAGAACAATACAATTATCTGAACCAAATAAATACAATAAAGCGATTTCTTTTCTTCTTTTAATTTGCATCCCTTAAACAAGAAGATGAAAAAGTATGATTTCTATACCTGGAAAAGTAATGTAAATTAGGAAAATCTTAAAGGATTCATATGATGCTTTTTAAAAGATAATTATTTTGTGTATTTGGGGTAACAGAATATGCTGACATGCTTAATGTTCAAAAGACACATTATTTTTCAAATACTGTACATTATTGTAGGTCCTCTATGCCCCGCCTCTCTCAAACGCATCGTTTTCTACAAAGTCCCTCCTTCCGAAAAGTGCAGACTGCTCTGATTGGCCAAGTGACCCAACGCATTGTGATTGGCCGAACACTGCAAGCACTCGTCGGATATGTAACACCTCCTTCCATAATTGCAAGCTTCGTCTTTCAAAATAAACATTAAGACATTTAATAATGTCCTTAGTTTTACCATCTGCTCAAGTTCAGAGTCGCGTGACAGACACAGTGATGAAGCTCATATGTGTTTGCAGTACACAAGCCACAGACATTCAAGACAGCTGACTCCATTGTGTGACTCTATCTCTCTCTCTCTATCTATCGCGCACACACAACGCACAAAACTCTGCATTTGAACAGTCAGTAGCAAATACTTAAACTAATCACAAAACATACAGGACGTACAGTCCTCTCCTATGTTCTTGCAATTACAAAATGTCCTGTTAGATTATAAGAAGTTTAGAAAAACAAAACTAAGACTATTTGGCTTTTGAATATTGTTGTTGACAATGGGAAAGCTTGGAGAGAAAAAGTCTGAGAAACACTATTCTAGAATATCAACTTCTAAATGGTACTATAGAAGATAGACAGGGTAAAAATATATAGAATCAAATCTTAATGCACAATAGTATTTAGAAATTACTCATTCTGTTATATTCTTACGATTAGGGTTGTCAAAAGTCGATACTTAATTTTTTTTTAAACCTAACATCTGCAGTACCTTTGGCACCAAGTACAGAGTCAATCCTCTCAGATTTCTAAGAGACTAATTCATAAAAGTCTTTAGAGACAAGATATCTCATCTTACTCAACTTAAAACTGTTTTCTGCTCCATATTTACACTATACTTATAAATACCAAAGGAATAACAACACCATCTAACGTCTATATCATTTAACATATATTTTAGATTATGAACAAATGACATATCAGTTTAACAGCTGAAGCAGAAGAAGGTATACTTTGTCCATTCTCATCTCTATGAGGTCACAAATTTGTGTAGTGACATGGGTTTGACATAGGTATTACAACATGAAGGTAATTTATGAGGACACTTTCGGTGTGGCCCTTATTTCAAAAGGCTTATAAATTATACGGAATAAGTTTTTTTTGAAAATCCAAAATGCAGAAAGTTTCATGTTAAGGAGTAGGGTCGGTGTAGGGCAATAGAAAATACAGTTTGTACTGTATAAATATCATTACACCTATGGAGAAACCAACATGTGTGTGTGTGTATTAATAAGCCAAAGATTCAGATGTAGCCTACTGCTGTATCAATGCTGTTGTTAATTGTTGAAGATAAAAGATAATCCTAATGGTTCTAGTAACTATACATAGACATGTACATAAAATAGCAGATTAAAACTGAACATACAGTCGTGGCCAAAAGTTTTGAGAATTACATAAATATTAGTTTTCAAAAAGTTTGCTGCTAAACTGCTTTTAGATCTTTGTTTCAGTTGTTTTTGTGATGTACTGAAATATAATTACAAGCACTTCATACGTTTCAAACATTTATGCAAAGAGTCAGTATTTGCAGTGTTGGCCCTTCTTTTACAGGACCTCTGCAATTCGACTGGGCATGTTCTCAATCAACTTCTGGGCCAAATCCTGACTGACAGCAACCCATTCTTTCAGGAGTTTGTCAGAATTAGTGGGTTTTTGTTTGTCCACCTGCCTCTTGAGGATTGACCACAAGTTCCCACTTAGTTATAATTTTGCCTTTGGCACGGTGCTCCATCGTGCTGGAAAATGCATTGTTCTTCACCAAACTGTTGATGGATTGTTGGAAGAAGTTGCTGTTGGAGGGTGTTTTGGTACCATTCTTTATTCATGGCTGTGTTTTTGGGCAGAATTGTGAGTGAGCCCACTCCCTTGGATGAGAAGCAACCCCACACATGAATGGTGTCAGGATGCTTTACTGTTGCCATGACACAGGACTGATGGTAGCGCTCACCTTTTCTTCTCCGGACAAGCCTTTTTCCAGATGCCCCAAACAATCGGAAAGGGGCTTCATCGGAGAATATGACTTTGCCCCAGTCCTCAGCAGTCCATTCACTATACTTTCTGCAGAAGATCAATCTGTCCCTGATGTTTTTTTTGGAGAGAAGTGGCTTCTTTGCTGCCCTTCTTGACACCAGGCCATCTTCCAAAAGTCTTGGCCTCACTGTGCGTGCAGATGGGCTCACACCTGCCTGCTGCCATTCCTGAGCAAGCTCTGCACTTGTGGCACTCCGATCCCGCAGCTGAATCCTCTTTAGGAGATGATCCTGGAGCTTGCTGGACTTTCTTGGACGCCCTGAAGCCTTCTTTACAAGAATTGAACATCTTTCCTTGAAGTTCTTGATGAACCTATAAATTGTTGATTTAGGTGCAATCTTAGTAGCCACAATATCCTTGCCTGTAAAGCCATTTTTATGCAGGCATTTCTTTGCAGGTCACCATGGTTAACAATGGAAGAACAATGATTTCAAGCATCACCCTCCTTTTAACATGTCAAGTCTGCCATTCTAACCCAATCAGCCTGACATAAAGATCTCCAGCCTTCTGCTCGTCAACATTCTCCCCTGAGTTAACAAGATGATTACTGAAATGATCTCAGCAGGTCCTTTAATGGCAGCAATGAAATGCAGTGGAAAGGTTTTTTTGGGATTAAGTTAATTTTCATGACAAAGAAGGACTATGCAATTCATCTGATCACTCTTCATAACATTCTGGAGTATATGCAAATTGCTATTATAAAAACTTAAGCAGCAACTTTTCCAATTTCCAATATTTATGTAATTCTCAAAACTTTTGGCCATGACTGTAGAAGCATAGAAAAGAACCGTAAAGAACAGAATATAACAGATGAGAATAGAATTGAATAGAATATAGAATTGTAACTCACATCAATATCCTCTTGTGTGAATGTCTCTGGGTCTTCTCCCATCATGTTGGCCAAATGTCGTTTGCCAATTTCAAACTCCTCCACCTGTTTGTCGATAAACTCCTGTGTGAATTTCTGAGGGCCTGCTGCTGCCAGGTTCTTCTTCCATAAAGAGGATGACACACAGATTTGTCTGACTGGCAGCTGGAATTAAGAAAAAATAAGAACAACAAATAAGAACCAATGTCAGTCAATTGCTACAAAAAACAAGTTCATAAGTAGCCTGGTGATCAAGCTAATATGAAATAATGAAACACCAATAATAAGTAAGAAAATTCTAGCTTTTATTTATTATGAATATTATTCTAAATGAAAGTAAAGGTCTATATAATTATAAATCTTATTTTAATTTCTTAATCTCTATTATCTAAATAGCTAGCTTGAGCAGAGGACATCATATTAAGCCATATTGTCTCTATATTATACATGTTGCGATAATAACCTGTACTATTTGAACGGTTTATACTTTATAAAGTACAAACAGTTCAAATAGCACTGGTTATTATCGCACCATGTATGCAATGAAACGGAAAGGCAGCCTTTCATCCTGTCAATCTAACGTTACATGTTTTATACAGACTCCAAAAGCACTGTTACAATGACATGATACTCTAAGCAACATCAGAACCAGTCACGACTGACTAGTCTCAAAGAAGAACGCATTTCACCTGCGGAACCGTCTTTGATCGGGACAAGCAGAAATTCTTCCCACAGCTCCCATACTTCCATAAAATCGACCTCACGCCTCTGCAACCGGAGGCAGCCATGTTTGCTCGACGACTCGCGCTTTTACAGGAAGTGGAGACTACATCACATCCTGGAAGCAGGCAAGGTCGTTCATCAGTCACAAAAAAGCCTTTGGCACATTGTAGTGGTACGAATAAAATTCCACATTCATAGATCAGACCTCTCTTTTTCCGTAAAACAATTTGAGTAACAAATAATAATAATAATAATAATAATAATAATAATAATAATAATAATAATAATAATAATAATAAAATAAAAAATCTGTTTGCAACTCTTTCCCTCATTAAAGACGACTTCTCAAAACTATTTTTAGTTTGAAATTATTTTATTAACCCCTTTAACTATAATAATTATTTACATGTTTATAATTAGGCTAATTATACTCTGTCATCATCTGTATATTGTTTTAAACATTATTTAAAAGAAAGAAAGAAAGAAAGAAAGAAAGAAAGAAAGAAAGAAAGAAAGAAAGAAAGAAAGAAAGAAAGAAAGAAAGAAAGAAAGAAAATATCATAAATGTACCTTAAAATACTGAAATACCATCTGTTAAAGCTGCGCATTAATATGGAAACGTGATTAAACTGACTTGGAACTAACTGTACAGCCTACCTGTCAGCCAATCAGAATCCAGAATAAAATAAAATATAAAATCTGATGAATATAAAATATTTCTCAAGGTAGGCCCACACAGTAATCTTTTCTCAGAGACTCTAAATATATTTGGAAGAGAAACAAAGTTTAAAGTTTTTGAATGTTTAACATTTAAAATGTTGTTTTATACCAAATCTCTAGTAAGAGTGTTAAATAACGATATCCTAAATTGTGCCAGTTGCAATTAAACTAATTTTTGATCACTTTGAATCTCTTTTTGATGCCTGTTCCTAAATATAATATTAAATATTCTCATTAACGTTCTTGGCCTGATTATACAACTTTATGCTCTACCTCTAAAAACCGACCTATAGCTGTCAGAATCAAGGCTGATGGGTGTTAATACCAACATCCTTAGTGCAATTGTGATGTAGCCTATTACTGTAAATAAGTGTAGCTTACATAAATCTAAAAACTGCTAAAAAGTATTTTCATAAAATATGTGGAGTATACATATCTGGACATGCATCTTCCAAAAGGTCAGATTTGTCATGAGATCTAAAATGTCAGCCATTTTACTGTTCTCTTCCATTGAAAAATCCTCGGTGTTGGGATAGTCAAATGTTCATCAGAGGTGAAAACTGCACATCTCATTTGCCATTCTATTTTTTGCATACTAAATAGTCTGGAAGTAGGCATTTTCAGATGTGGGGTGAGACCAACTTTAATTAATAAAAATAAAAAAATCCATCTCCTTCACACTATATGTGAACAAATCAGATGGAGGGTTCAGAGCCACAGGCCAACATTTATTCCAGGGGTTATATGTATGTGTGCACTGCTCCTAATAGATGCCAGGGCTTCACTCATGATAGAGTTGGAGTGAGTGTTTGTGAACATTAATCAAAGTGAAGGGGCACACGCTTCTGGTTTGTGCCAGTCAATGCTCTGGCGAGCTAATGTGGCGCAATGATGAACAACGTTTGTGCTCAGGTTTAGCCACAAGCGTTCACAAAGAAAAATAGACTCGACCCCTGGTCTCCAATTCACCATGGGGGTTAGTGAGCTTCACATTAATCACATGCTAGTTCTGGCCTAACTCAGCTAACTCAGGGCTAACACGTCTGCTGGAGGTGTTTCTGTGAGCCACCCTCGCAAATATGAAAAATGTCAAATGTCACAAAGCTGTACAGCAAAGGATTAAAGAATTCTATTAAACTCAATTTTGGTTTTTAAGACGTAAACACTTTTAACCTTCTTTCTATTTAGACTTTTATTGCACTTCTAAATCACTTCTCATTTCAGTTACATGAAATGTAAATAAAAGGAATAGTCCACATTCAGTACAACTCGGCTCAATCCACAGCACTCGTGGCATAATGTTGATTAGCAAAAACAAAAAGGAAAAGGAAAAAATGGTTTAGCTTTTTCTGTTTAAAGTTACAGTCACATGTTAATTGCCATGACAACATAACAAACAATATAACAAATAATATCCAAGTTTTGACATAATTCATACAAGGATAATTATACAATTATAATACTATATATACTTTCTGCTTTTAAACCGAAACATCCCAGATGAACAGAAAAAGTCACCCTACAGTTGATTGATTACATTAAGAATTTAAAATATTTTTTTTGTATATATTTTTTTTATGATGTTGTGTTTAAATATGCAAAATTAATCTAGTTGTAATAATTTGCATACATTTCCAGAATAAAAATTTTAACATTGGATGAAATTCATGTTTCATTTTGTTGGCATATTAGAGTCAAAGTTGCAGAGGGGATTTAGTATTTTTCATTTTATCACTCCATAAATTAGAAAATTTCCATAAATTAGAAGATTACATTTTCACAATTTTTCAGGAATAAAATGTTGTATACAGTAAAATCAGTTAATAGATATGTGATCAAATATATGTATAAATAAATATTAGCTTCTACTGAACCTGGAACATGTCAAAATTATTGCAAGAACAACGAATTGTGACTGCTTTATCGTCCTTAATCGTAAAGCATGGCGTAGTGACTTCACCACTTTCTTGCGAAGATGGTTTTGTTGTCTTTTCAAAAGTTTAATAAATGTTCTCCTCCTTTCCTGGAATTTTGGAAAGTGGCCGTAGTCCAGAAAGTAAGTTCCTTTAAAGGCAAAAGAGCTGTGTGGTTTTAGAGAACGAGAAAGGAATCGCAAATTCCACAGGCTGAAATGTGGGAATTGAGTCTTTTTAAGAAATACAGATTTACACCGCAGGGAAAAAAATTGTTAGAAGTGGCATGGCATGAGAGGGCAAGAAAAAGGAGGGAGTGAGGGAAAGAGAGAGAGAGAGAGAGAGAGAGAGAGAGAGAGAGAGAGAGAGAGAGAGAGAGAGAGAGAGATGGTTCTGGATTCTAAGCTTTAGTAGTAAGATGCAAGCTTATTCTAGTCATAATTTCCAACATGCTTTTCCTAATATCCTTACTGGCCTGTGATGGGATAAGCACTTCTCACAGCGTGTGTCATTTTCACCTTAAAGCTTTCACACTGCTTACAGCGTCCATTGTGGCTGACACAATCAGCCATAGGGACAGTCTGCTTAAAACTGCTTTTCCTCTGGTATTTTGCATGCTGTATCTCTCATTCCATTCACGGGGGATTTATGTGAAAACATCTTAGTGGCTACAAACAGCACATGCTTTCTGTTAAGACTTGGTCTAATGATTTTGTTTACTCGGGGCCAGTGCCAAAGTAAATGGCAACTGTCCAGAGATTTTTGAAATAGGCTTTATTTCAAGAAAAGGAAATATTGCGACAAACACTACAAATGTGTTCTCATGAGTTTGCATAATGGGATGCAAAGTGGCTATTTCCATAGCAATGAATATAGCAAGGCTATTATTTAACCGTCTAGTATACAAGTTCACTCATACTCATAACTCTTTTGCTTATAACGCAGCGTAAGCCACAATTTAGGACGGTGCAACACGGGCCCATATTACAATAATGAATCAAATATGAATAGTTCGCCGATGCAGGGAGCACCATTGATCGATTCTAAGACATAACAGCTGGAGGGGAGTGAGGGTGGTGAAAGAGCGAAAGAAAAACAACAGATTTCTCTTTTCCCCCTTGAACACACACTTGCGTTGGGGTGCAAATGTGTGAGTGTCTGATTGTATGTGTGTGTGTGTGTGTGTCTTTGTCATGGGTGCTAGTGCTCCTTTCATGTCCCGGGGCCATGGAACCTACCCCTTGCCCCAACTCTGCATGAACTAGCACCTGCACTGATTGGCTGCTTATCTGTAGGGAGAAAGAAGAGGTAGAGAGGCAGTGATTGGAAAAGGCAGCCGGAGGATACGAGCGAGGCCCAAATGGTGTCCTCTCCTCGGAGACACAGACAGAATCCAGGAGAGCCGTAATCCACACAGAACACACACGGCCCAGGGACGCAGACATGTAGATACACATGTAGCGCACACACAATCAACTAAGCCTAAATAATAAGTATGCAGGAGTGAAAGCAAGACACGAAAGCATAACTCTGGAAGAGCCGCTCTTTGGAAATCACTGTTTTATTTTCATTGCCTTTCCAGAATGGGTTTATTTAGGAAATGGAGTTTTAATGAAACAAGTCTTTCTAATGCCGAATCCTCCAGTATTGGTACAACGTAATGCTCCCGAGGCATCCGCGGAGAATGCTTATCCAGATTTCATATCTGCCCTCCAACAGCCATGGAAATCATCCGACTGATTATCAAAGAGGCGCGTGTGGAGTGGCCTTTAATTGATAGCAAAAGCTATGTAATAAATAGAGACGTTTTGCTGAGAAGCGGAGAGAAGCTGAACTGCCAGTGATTACCTGCTGGAATCAGGCCTCATCAATATCAGCCTAATTACAAAGCACTTCTGGCAGTGCGTGAAACAAATCGACCGCCGCAGCAGATTGGGCCATGGCCACGGACGTCCACAGATATTAGGGCTTTTAGCGATGGGCCTGTGGGGGGCTACCTGAGTATTGCTCCCCACACACTGCTGATAAGGAAGAATGAGGCGATTTAGATCAGTGAAGTGCTTTGCCTCTGCCAGCTCTGCTAATGCCTCCTTTGCAGGTTTATGTGGTCATGGGGCTACAGCCAGCACTAGCGCCATTTTTCTCAATGTATTTCTATCTCGTTCATCTCATGTCGTACACCTCGGTTCATCGACACAATATTCGTTACACGGGCAGTAATGATAGATCAGAGTACGGATCCGTCAGCTTTACATTGTGTGTGTAGGCTGTATCCTGTGTGAGTCTCTTTCACTCTCAGATGGAACCACTTTGTAGGCCCATTCAGATCCCCCCAACCCACCCCCCAAACACACACAAACCAGTGGAATGGCTGTATTGGGTTTCCAGCCTGAGACAAGTTGAAGGGTTCCTTCCCTGCTTCCCATGGATGAAAAGACCAGTGTCTTCCCCCCCACCCCCATCTCCTTCATCTTGCGTCTGTATTTTTTCCCCAGGTAAGCATCTGAGGTAGGGTCCCTGTGGCAGCTACAGGAAGGAAGCCATTACTACACAGTGCGGAGAAAGAGGCCGTGGGATGCAGCTGCCTGTCGCTTGGGAGGAAGAGGTTCAAGACCCCAGACAGGACGGGAGTAATCCGACCCTCTGGAGTAGCTGAGACTGACCTTAGAAAAACTTCCTACCGCCTCATCTCATGAACATTTCCCGCTAATGGACTTGCCCTGCAAGGGGCACCCCCTCATCCTGCTACCTTTAACTACATTCCCAGCATAATATCCCTCTTTGACCAATATTTTCATTTTGGGGATTTGTTCATAGAATAACGGGTAATGCTTGCACTCTGTCTTTTAATCGCTTGTGCACAGCCGCATTTGTGCACACAACTATAAACACTTTAAACAACAAAGTTGATTCCAGTGATGATATCGGTGAAAGTCTCAGTGCTACCAATCAGACATAAAGAGTTGTTCTTAATGAGACAGGGATAATAAGGACCGGGAGTCTTGAGACATCTCCCTGCGCTGATGAGAGGACACCGGCTCTCCGGCTACCACTGGGCTCCCCAACATCTGCAGAGGCAATTTAAACCCACTGTAGACTGCAAAGGTTAAACCACTAAAATCTAATATTTGCCTGGAGGGGGTCATGGCACCGCAATTACTAGGTACAATCGGCAGAGCTAATCAGCTCGCCTGGCTTGCAGGGGGCCGGGGTGGGCAAACGGGCCCATGATCAGAGTCTCTGTCCTCTCGCTGTTCTGTTTACTTATTAAACTCCATCTTGTGTTCAAGGAGCCGCGCGGCTGCCCTCAGCCCTCTGCACAGGGGGCAAATTTAGCTCCCAACACTCTCCACACTTCACAAGAATTCGTGTTAATCAGTAGTTTTGTTCTTTGGTCTGTGAGAGAAAGGGGATAAATCTGGCAGTTATTAACATACGTAATGCTCTTCGCATAAGACAATCTACTGATGATGTAAACCTGACCTGAGAATGAGTTCTGAGATGTTTTTGTTCCAACATTGTGAAGCAGTCGCTGTATATATTCTTTGATATATTGATATCCTCTTTGCAAAACCAAATATAGGATTAGAGCATAATGCATTATGATTGTCTAGTCTACACCCCTTTTGAACGAGGCTCGGGGAACAATTACGGGTAATTAAATATGTGCCAGTACAGAAAAAAAAAGATAATTATGTCCTTTGTGTATTACACCAATTAATTACTATTATTTCTGGGAGTAAAGCCTTTAATGACTTGAGAATCTGCACATACAACGCTTGCGAGTGCACTACAGATGTCTAACCAAGTTTTCTGCTTTTCTTCTCTTTGTCTTCCTGCGTTTCTGGCAGGTCACCTTTGATGTTTAAGGTTAATCACTCTCATATCAAAGCCTCGGTGAGTAAGTTTACGCCGTCCGTCTGCCCAATGGTGAGCGGATTCGATGAATCTCAGCCGCCCGAGCTAGGTGAATGAGTGTCCAGGTGTTAACTCTCCCACACCTGGAGTTGTCCTAATGAGGGCTGCTGTAGAGCACCTTTGAGCCTTTTATCCTCATCTCCCCTTCTCAAAAGAGTTACAGAAGCCATTTAGGCTACGGACAACTTTCTTTCACAACAAGAAGCAGTTCATTATAGCATCTTCTGTTTTAGTGTAGAAAACCCATTGAACCAGCTGCACATGCATGCAAACCAATTTTCACTCACGCTCTCACACTTACTCTTCTTATCTAGAAAAGATTTTCCAGTGCTGCATTGCTGATCTCTGTTTAAGCAAAAGAGCTGTGGCATCCATTTACAGTGATCTATTTATTGGCTTCAGGCAGTAATACCTAACCTAGGATATGTGGGTCCAATTATTAGTAATCTATTAAACCCTGAAACCTATAAATGGTTACTTTGCAACTCTCTGAGCTAAAGACAGCTCAGATGCTCCATACTCTAAATCCCTACCTGGTTAATGAGACAATGAACTTAACAGCCCCTCTTCCAGCTCCGCTGTCCCCCTCCTGGGGCCTCTGAGGATACTGTAATTCCATTTTCCTTCTTGTCCAAGAGCCACTGATACTTTGCTTAATCAGTGGATGTATAGGAAAGCACGTGCCTATCCAAACAAAGGGGCGATCTCTGGATGGGATGGTGCTTGCCTGCATGTGTTTTGGGACAGTGGGTGTCATGCGGGCTGCTGCCCCTCCTGGTCTAAGCACTATTGGCAAATCCATCAAGGAGGTGATGCATCAGCTCCCTACAAGCCCGATCCAAGCAGCCAAAGCTCTGACATGCTGTCACCTTGGTAACTGCTGCTGAAGAGAATGGCCTGCTGGGATAGCTGACCTCAGTTGGCGGAACGCCATGAAGCAAAGGCAGGCGTGTGGCTGGAGATGTCACCAGACCCCTGAGGACCATCGATCCACCCAACATCTCCACCACAAGAGCGTGGCAACTTAACATTTGGGATCAGATGGCAAGTGGAAGCCATGGATTTGAGTGATTAATGGAACTCCAATTATGGGAGGGGGCTGCGAAGCACAGAGATCCTCAAACCCGGAGACTTGGGAATAAATACAAAGTTACATTTTACAATTGAAAAGCACTTTACCACTGAAAACTCCAATAAATGAACAACATTTCCCTTAATGCCTCATATTGTTAATATTAGTAAATTACTCTCTGTATTTTGGACTGAAATATTATAGCTTGGATGAAGGCTTCTTGCAAAATCTGTAAAAAAAAAATTTTTGTATACTAATAACTGACCAAAATTATATTCGTTGATTGTCTGATTTGCTTGTTGAAATATGCTCTCCCATTTCAAGTTGAATATTAGTTAAATGTATGTCAGTATTAAACAGGTAGATGATAAAATACATTATAAACAATGTTCCCAAAATCCACCAAAGACACCTCACCAAAATTTACATTATTATAATTTTACTATGTTTGTATATCTCGTAGCTGTGCACTTTCAGAAATATAGTTTAATAGATCAACATGTATAGGATATATTTAGCTACAATTCTTGCAGTTTCATATCGATATACAGTTCTCTGGATCTCTGTATCCACCAATAACTTAAAAATACAAGATTATGTCATGTCAAATTGATAAAATGAGACAGAGTTTCTCGATGGTATTGCTTAAAGGTTCTTTAAAACTTAAAACAGTATGCAAAAATACTACCAAACATGAACAATGTTTTTTTTATGGTTACATTTTATTTTAAGGTGTCCTTGTTACAGTTTGGCCTAGGGTTACTTGCATGCATGCATAATTTATTGTTATTATAATAGTACATGTAACAAGGACACCTTGAAATAAAGTGTTACCATATCTTGTAAAGAAGACCTTAAAAGTTAAGTGAATGTATTCAATTATTTATGTAAGTCTACAAAATGTTGCATGAAATTAATATGAATATTGGGAAAATATTATCCATCTATTGCAATTAGTAAGTTGTTTTCAAAGTTGGTCTGTCTGAAGTTATACACCTATAATAATATCAGGTGGCATGCACGTTGCTAAAGGCGATTTTGTTAACCTTTTATTTTATTTATTTTTTAACTCATTCATTCTTTTATTCTCTGTTATAATGTATAGACGTTTTGTAAAAATACAAATGCATTAAAATGAATGCACTATTTATCTCCGATAAACTATGAAAGCAAGCGAAAAGATTCATTAAAGTTGCACGTAATGGATTTATGAGTGGCCTGGGGCTTTCGTTAATTTACGAACGCTTTTACTACAACTAATAACTGTAATTTGGGTAAACGTGGTTTACAGATTACGCTCTAACGTCCTGTTTCGGTAAACCAGCCACGATCAATCGAATTTTTGATAGGTTGCCAGATGATCGAACAAAATGTAGGCTACAGTCGAAAGTAGGTCTCTTGACTTAGATGGTAAAATCGTGGTAGCCTACTAATTGTTTAGTGACAACTTTATATATAAAATGTCACACTCAAGAATTTAACTTGAAAAACTTTGGGGGAAAATAGCAACATATTAGGCTTAATAAAAATGTAGCCATTATCTATATTATCTGCCTAATCAAATAAATGCAATTTTACAAAGAAAAGTAGTAGCCTATATAAATCCTTATGTATAATTTACATGTAAATAAAAACTAGTTCATCTTTGTGAATGACAGTGATACGAAACGGCAGATGGCGCTGTTGGGCCATGAAAGTATTCGGCCCAGTTGCGTGGTTGACTGTAGAGCTGTATGTGTGTTGTTGAGGTTACAAAGATGCAGTGACTTGAAAAAGACGGGAATTCCTTCGTGTTAGTAGGCCTATCAACCCACATAAAAAAAAAAAAAAAAAAAAAAAAAGAAAAAAATCCCCAACCCACCGTGATAGATATTTTCTTGACTATTTTGGATCAAATGTAGCTATTAATATAAGCAGGCCCAAATAACAGGACGAAAAAAAAAATACGCCTTGTGCTTTGTATAATCTGTTAACATTTAATGTAATGGCGTATATTATTTTATTATTGCTACTACTACAACTATACAACTAGTACTTTTACTACTTTTGAATAAACAAATTTAACTTTTAGGTAGCCTATATAATTTGAATACACAATTATAGGTCATTGTAAGATTAATTACACATTCTAGCCAATTGCTAATTAAATTAAATTAAATGTAAATGTATTAAATTGTTAGTTTGAAAAAGCACAAATTAGCTACTTTTTTATATAAATTTGTAGAATAGCGTTAAACAGTAAAAATGGGAATGAAAACAAACCAAAATGCAAATAAATTGGTTACAATAAAGACTCTTTATGTTATCTAACTATTCTATTTTTTCTTACTGTTATAAACTTTTGAGTGTTATCTTTTTATATTCCACCAAAACGTTTATGAACTGTTTTAAGGTTATTTTAATTACAATACACTCAGTTCAGTGGCCCTTTCCCTCACCTGTCCGTCTCCTTGTCTGTCCCTCAAAGCACAGAGACGTGAGCTCCACATTCTATAGAAAGGAAACTCCACACGTCACGTCACTCTGCATACATATTTCATTAAGTTCTATTCTCGCGCTCAAGAGCGGCGGAGGGCACGCGGTGCCCGGCGCGCACTGCATACCGCTTGGGCATATGATCCGGAGCGATCAGTTTCACCACTGGTCCGAATTGTCCAGTCCCTACAATTTTTGAATGTTGCCATGTTAGCTATGAATAAAAGCTACTTTTTTACGTATTTGTTTGGGGTATAAACCTATACACTCCTTTACGGTAGTCGCACTCAGCACGGAAGAACTCATTAGACACCTCCAGGGACCCAAGTGACAGCAGCTATGTCTGCACAATTCTCTGTCTAAAGAGGCTGGGATCTCAAAGAGACACCGTGCAGTAATGCAAAGCGTACAGCGAAGAGGAAGACAGTAGGCTACTGCGTAATAAACTGATCTAACGCACAGATAAACAACAATAGAGAGAGAAAAATATAGTATAATAAAATAGGCTATTGAAGTGTAAATATAGCCTGTATGTTTGTTATAAATGTTGTGACTTAACAAAAAAGACACCACAATACGTGGCCTAGTGTGGCTTGAGAATTGCGTAAATGTGTTTGCTTATTGTTTCACATGACTTCAGGAGGCATGAGATGGAAATGTAATCTCTGGTTTGCAGAGGGGAGTAGCACCTGCGCCCGCTGAACGGTGTTTACGGTGCGTCTCCAGAGGAAGAGAGTGACTGGGAGTGGCTGGTCCTCCAGACAGCACAACTGGGGACTTCCGTGGAGTTCTGAGGGCCCTTACTGAAGACACGCTGCATGCGGCAGCTGAAGTCTATGTAGCCTACAGCATGTACAGTCAGTCTGCTCTGGAACCTGTTTTTGATTTTAGATGTTTCTGTTTTAACTCGAAACAAATACAACAAATATTATACTATTGTTACTTAATAACCAAGCTGGCTTATTATTATTAATATTAATATTATCGTTACTTTTTCTGTTTAGCTACTTTCAATATGTGTAATGTAAAATTGATTATGTAAATTAAAACAATAAAAACTGCATTACTGTGCAGAATTAATAAATCTATAAAACACGTGTGCACTAACTTTTCCTCGAGTTTAGTGGTCGACTATTTTGAGAAACAATAACTTTTAAATAACTTAATAAATAGTTTAAAGAGCTAATACGGACAGGTCTCTATACAGTAAAACATTTCAATTAGCCTAATAATTCTATAATTTGACAGAACCTTATTCATAAATAGACTATGACGAATATATATGTATAGAGAGAGAGAGAGAGAGAGAGAGAGAGAGAGAGAGAGAGAGAGAGAGAGAGCATAGTGCCAAGAATAGCACAATGCAGAGATTTTGGATTAAAACAATTTAGATGTTTAAAGGTTGGAACCATTTCTACTTAGCCTACTGCTTATTACCAACATAATGACAATGGAACATGGATTAACAAAGGCGGTCTGGAGGACATCTCCCTACTGAGAAATGTCCCATGTAAGAGCATTATGTATGTGCACAGCACGAGGGGGTAAGAGACAAAAAGGAAACATCTAAGCTAAAAAAAAATAATAATAATAATACAAAAATAATAATAAAACCCCGACCAGTCTGGCCTATTTCTGTTCGTCTAAAAATAGATTGTAAACAATCAAGTGTGGAAACCTCATCGATTACATTAACACTATCCTACCTTTTTTGACACTGAAACAAGTATTTGTGTTCGTTGTTTTAGTTAAAAGACCACGTTAATCATTCTGTATAAAATATGGTGTTAGTTATTGTGACACTAAATGCGATGTTCAAACTGGAATTTCGTTTACACATTATACATATCTTATAGTACATAAATACTCTAAATTAGTGGGTGTCTGTCAGTCTGATATCCTGTTTAAAATTAATTGTTAAACATCTAGTGGCAAGTAATTTTGGCCCAAATTAGCAAACCTTTATGAATATTATTTAGGAAATTAAAGCAGGCCTCTATCAAAAGTTTTTTTTTTTTTTTTTTTTTTTTTTTATGTTAGTAGCTGGATTCCAGCGCGATGCCATTCCCTCTGTATTATTATTATTATTATTATTATTATTATTATTATTATTATTATTATTATTAGGCTATTAGGCTATTATTATTATTATTATTTATTTATTTTTATTACTTTAAAACGGGTCAAGTTGATTCGTCTTTCCAAAAGTACCGGTGTACCGTTATATGTCTGTTACAAATAGCCTATACACATATATTAGAGTTTTATGTACTTCAGGTTTAGTGTTAACACTCTGTTTGATAGATTGTTTGACAGTAACACAATTGTAAGTTTGTTTAATAGGAATGTTGGCAAGAAAACAAAAATGAAATAAAATAAATGTTATTTGAGCTATAACATGGGGGTAGACAAAATGTAAATGTGTTACAAAACAATTTTAATTACAAAATAAAAAATGAAAGAATTCAAATAAAGAAGGAAAGAAATCAAAGAACCTAGGCATTTTTCAAATCGTAGAAGTTCTTTGCCATACTTTATCAGCAGTGAATGCATCTGAGCACGTGGGTCGAAAGTCATGTGACAATACTATGGAGTTTAGTGCAGTTTGGCATGAGCTTGCCAAACATATTCCAGGCCTCCATGCAAACTACAGAAAGCGAAATTTGAGAAAAACAGTAGCTATATTAAAATACTTTTTTCTACATTTATGCCGTGCTAATTCCCAAAAGAAAAACAGGGTCATTGGACAACAAAATCATGCTGAAGACAGACTTTTGTCCAGACATTTTCCTCTAAACCTAAATGCTTTTAATAAATAATATAGACCTAATGGTAAACAACGCGATAAGCCTCTGAATCTTCATGAAGCAGTCATACACATTAGCTGAAATTTTCTCACATAAGGTGATTTCCCGCGCAAAATGTCTACATTTTAATTATGAATTAATTTAGCCTACTTCTCAGTGACAGCATTTCTTTAACTCGGGTCGCACAAAATCAGTCTGAATGTCAGAATGGCACTCTTGACAAAGAGAAGGGATGCATACTTCTATAACATTGATTGAATTTAGTTGCTAAGCAACTAGTGTATGGGAATTCATCCGCGAAATTTAAATCTAAGAGAGAGGGAATTGCGCGTTTTGCTGGATAGTCATCCCAAGAAAAAGTTGAAGGGATGTCGTTTTCGCCCGCTTACAAAACACTTCGTCCGTTTTATTTATGAGGCCTAGCTCAGAATAATTTCATTCCCTGTATAATTAAGCTTACATGAATAATGTTGGGAATATAACATAAAATCATTTTATGACATGCTTATACCGTCTAAAGTTTACAGCATGAATTATATTATAGGCCATGTTTGTATCTTGGGGGCAATCCGCTGTGAGATCGAGTAGCCTAGTCTGTCTTATTTTAATAAGCAAATTAGAAAATTGACATTCGATGTTTGGGAGACTGTAGAAATATAAAATAAAATATAAAAAAATAAGTAATATATTTATGTCATCACATTATGCACGAATCAGCCGCAAAATTCAGAGAGATATTGAGAAAAATATAAACTAAATGTTATAGGCTACTATTCTGCTATTGCTAAACACCTCGACTGACCGAATTCTAAAAATGCAATAAAAAGGCATAAGCTACATATGGAAAATGTCCTTAAACACGTGTTTTAGTTTTCAGGGTTATGCACGAGGAGCTAAAGTCATTATTTGGCAATATTTACATAGATAGATAGATGTAATGTGTTTGCGTAAAGCAGACCAGTGTAACACTAAATAAAAATGTCAAAAAAAAAAAAAAAAAAAACAATGGTCGGGTAGATAGAAGGCATGTGTATTTGACAGTTGGCATGAACGCAATATAACAGGTAGACTACACTACACAAAAGCGGGTGACACTGTAAACACTCCACCTCCACAAGCGATCAACTTTTCTGTGCTTTCTCTCGTGAGATCTACTGAAAGTTGCTATCTCTATTACTTGTCACACAGACACATTTCATCCTGCTAACAATAAATGACTGTTTCCTGAAGTAATTTACAGCGGTGATACTTTTGCTGCTTTGTCTAAGAGGTGAGTTCGCTTAACAGAAATTCTAAAAGTTCTAGAAAAGCTAAACTCCCGTTAGTGCTCTCTCTCGAGGCCTAAACGATTGCCACGCAACACTGATCTGTTTTTATTATTTATTTATTTTAGAACGCATTGTGTGAAATGTTTAGATGACGGCTGTATTTTTAATCAAACATCTCTATATTGTTGGCATAATAATAGCAAGCTTTGGTTTTCCAGTGTTATTTCTATTCTGCATGTCATAACATAAGGCTATTAATATTCAGCAGTCATCATTTTAAAATGCATTTGGCTAAATAGTTCAAAGACCATCCTACATTTTTTTTTTACAAAAAACAAAACAAAAACAACAACAAAAACAAACAGCTATACGATCTTAGGCACAACACACAATTTTGTTTCATTCTAACAAATTTATTGTTCTCGATCATCTCTTACGGAATCACTACTGAAATTAAATTACAATCAAATCATCACATCAAAATATACCCTTATCACCTACTGTCAAAGTCAGCTCGTGTAGATTTGTGCTCTTTTAAAAATGAGAATACAAAATTTAACAAAACAAATAAGGTCAACAGCGAAAAACAGGGAAAAAACATTTTACACAAGTCTGGGGGAAATAAATAATAACTGTTTGGAATAGTTCGTATGTATCCCGAATACAATATTAAAACAAAGGATTTTAATGAAAAATATTAAGTAAATAATTCCGATCACCATCTGATCTAATGAATCTATATTGCCGGCTTTACATAGTCTTGTTTATTAAAACCTACCAAAGAATACTGCTTGGAAATGGCAGCACATGAAAACATCCACAGCACCAGCTCTGGCCCACTTGGCAACGATGCTCGCACAGAAGATTTTCAAAGAGGTGCAGCTGCAGAATATTCAGTCTTTTCAAAAGTCATCTTTGATTTAAATTTGTCCTCAAAAATCCACGTAAGATTCAGTCCTTTACATTAAAAAAGAAAACATTTTTTTTTTTTTTCAAAACATGTGATCTTGGAGATCAGAAACTGAGGGCAGTCTTTAGTTGTTTTTGTAAGGATTGGAAGGCCAGGGGGAAAAAAAAATCCATTCCATATTTTTGGATAATATCAAACCATGCAGTCTTCTCTGCCAAGTTGGATGGAAGCTTCGTGGATGCCACTGTTCTTCGCTTTGTTTCAGTTGAATTTCATCACTTTGTTTGAGGTTCAATGTCCCATAATAACACACACAATTGCCTGCGTCTTTTGCCTCTCAAACAAGACATTGGTACAACACGGAATGGGGGGGCAAATATTTTGCTGTTCATTGCTAATTTCTGTTATTTTTCAGTTGAAGTTAATGCGCCAATATTACCTGGTGGAACGAACTTGTAGTTGTCACCCTCTGGTCGCCCGGTTCGCTCGGCCCAGTTAAACTTGCATCTTTTAAGTAATCTACTAAAAAATGTCCCTGAAAGAAAGAGCAGACACAACCTTTTAGGTTAAGACATTTAGGGCCTGGAAGAAGATTATCGGGCGGTTTAGGGTTGGGAAGGAAGAGGGGTGATTTGTTTTTTCTTGTGAAAAAAATATATAACACATCTGCAGTCTCAATATTCCCTCACAATCACAGTATCAAAATGTGTTGCTATCTTGATGATAGTCTGTGTTTTATCAGATTAGTCATATATAAAATATTTTTTTTGTCTTGTATGCTGTTCTATGTCTCACTGAACATTCGTTTGCAGTCCATGGAGGGGGGCGGTGTATCTGCACTCACATTGCCGACCTGAGAATATACATCCTCCGGCGTCTGCGGCACTCCTGGGGGCGTCATCCTTTTCTCTTTCTGTCTCCGATTGCAAAACCAAACTCTCACCACCTCCTTCTCCAACTGAAGGTTGTCCGCCAGAGAGGTTATCTCTTGGGCCGAAGGCTTGGGACATTTCAAGAAGTGGCTCTCCAACGCACCTTTGACGCTCACTTCGATGGAGGTGCGCTTCTTGCGCTTCCTGCCCTGAGCCGCTATCTTGTCGATGCTGGTGGGGCTGCCTGTGGAAGAGTCTGCTTCCTCCAGCCATTTGTTAAGCAATGGCTTCAGCTTGCACATGTTCTTAAAGCTGAGCTGCAGAGCTTCGAAGCGACAGATTGTGGTCTGCGAGAAGACGTTCCCGTACAGAGTGCCCAACGCCAAGCCCACGTCCGCTTGCGTGAAGCCCAGTTTGATCCGGCGTTGTTTGAACTGCTTGGCAAAGTGCTCTAAGTCGTCCGACGTCGGCGTGTCCTCGTCGGAGTGCGGGTCGTGGCTGTTCACTCCGTGGTGTGCTTGCTGGTGATGTTGATGCTGGTGGTGATGGTGGTGGTGGTGGCTGCTGTGATCGAGCTCCGGCGTGTCGCCACGCACCAGACCCGGGTGTACTAGGCTCTGGCTGCCTGGCGGACTGAGCATGCCGTTCACCGTGAAGCCTCCCGGCTGCGAGTATATGAGGGACTGCTGCTGCTGCTGGCTCCCAGTTAGAGAAGGGATGTGGGCAGCGGTTGTGCTACCCCAGGCACCCGCGTGAGTCTGGTGGGGACCTAAATGTGGGGGCCTGTGATGCAGCGCAGTCCCAGAGTGCAAATCGTCTCTCCCCGAGTTATTTTTCACGTCCTGCTGCTGCTGCGGGCTGCCTGTCATTCCAACGGGACTAGACGACCAGTGCGATCCTGCTTCAGCTGCGGCCACTGCGGCAGCTGCAGCCGCCGCTGCAGCGTGAGGCAAGGACGTCACCCACTGGTGAGCGTGGCTCAGCATATGTCCCCCGTTGCTCGCTGCCATCGCGCCCTGCATGAAATCGCTTTGTACCATTTTAACCGCTGGGTCTCCTCTGTACCCACCGGACACTGAGGTTACCGCAACACTGCCCTGCTGCATCCCACCTCCGGAGTCCGAGTGCACGATCGAGCCGGACGATAATATACTACTGCTGGATAGATAAGGGTTGGAAGCCGCTGTGGCCATTCCGCTAACCTTATGAATATGTTTGCTGATCACCCCCTCCCTTTTGCAGAAACTTTTTTAATGCAGGCAAATTATATCTCATGAATTATTCAAACTTTAAAAGTCTGGCTTGTGTTTTGACAAACACCATCAACAAAAAGCAAAGAGAAAGATATTGTAGGAGAGAGGACGAAATCCGTCTCTTGAATAATTTGCGCATTCATATATTTCGAACATATGAATGACTGAAAAGATAAATTCCACTTTTATGTCGGCGTTGAAAAGCTCTCGGAAGTCAAACAGTCCTTCGATCTATATTTTCTTTTTAAATAGTCTGAAAACAAAGAAAAACCAAAGAAATGAAAGATAAAAAAAAAGAATGTTTCAAAACTTTGTCCCGCAAGAAACTTCTGGCGCTTGAAGAAGTTGTAATATGCCCTTAAAAATAATAAGTCCAAACGTATGTTCCGTTACTGAGTTGAAAAATATTAAACGTGGTTCTTCCTCAATTCTTTTGTTATTTAGCCGCAGCGAATTCACTTGCTCCGTCCCTTTATTTCTTTTCTTTTGCAGATTCTTTTATGGTGCTGTAAAGTCTGTCTCTTTGTTCTGTTTTGATGTGTTTAAACCTGCCAAACCGCTCCAGTTGAAGTACAATCCAGTATTACAGTGCAAAGCAGTGTTGCATGCCTTCTTTCTCATTCGCTTGTTCTCTCTCCTCTCCCTCGCTCACTCTCCCTCCCTCTTTCTTTCTCTCTCTGACAGTTAGCTCCGTCCCTCCCTCAGAGCTCGAGGACACACGAGTGTTTACCCTGTGCCGCGTACATCGTCCACGTCTTTTCCCCAAATGCAAGGAAGTCGGGCGTACGGCTCTCGTTGATTGGATAGCACCGGCAAGATTGACAGGTCTAGAGAACGCGCTTCAGGCACTTAGACCCCCCTTCCGGCCATTCCAATTGGCTGCTTTTGAATTTAAATAAATAAATCAAGATAAATGACTGAAAACTCTAAAGAATGTGGAAATATATGAATAAATACCAATTTAAGTAGCCTGCAATTTCCCATAGTTTTGGAGAATTATTCTGGGGAATCATTGACAAGACAGACTCTGACTCTTTTAGTGTGCTATTTCTCAGGGCCATAATGAAATAGCAACATACTTCTATTACTAAGCCTTAGGTTGAATTTAGATAAGAGTGATGAACAGTGACCTCTAACAAATAGGCTACAGCTGATCTTGTTGTAACTGAAATTTAGAAATTGGTCTTTTGAAAAGCCCTGAAGTTGCACTGGCTGCCTGTGATCTCTGTTTACAGCGATTTCACTTACTGACAAAAGGAGGTCTAAAATAGCTTCTCTTCAAGCATGTCTGCTGCAGTTTTTAAACTCAACTAAGCACGATGATATAGGCTAATATATTGACGCAAAAACCATCGTAATTGCGTCACTATACTATCGACTAATTTTCTTGAAACGGCGGCCTCTCAAGAGTTAACGGGATGACTGTGCGATGCTTCCAAGCGGAAACAGAGAGTGCAAGGCAACTCAACACAAGAAAGGCATGGGGAGAAAGTGGCAACCAAAACGAAGGCAAACTGAGCAGTCATTTGGGGATTTACAAGAAACGTCTTTTAATTTAACTACCAAGATCGACTGTCGATAGGCCAAATATACGACATTCCGTTTCAAAATTCGCGCTGAATTGTTTAGACGTTACCATTAGACCCCTACAACATATGGATTCACCCAGTGGTGCCTATAAATAAAAGTGCAAGTCCAAAGAAAATTTCGGGTGACTGACATACGGTCCCCACAGCTTCAGTAGTAAGAGAGGTGTGACACCCGCTGTCAAAGGATCTCACTGTTTATGAACTACTGCTAGAATAATAGCTTACATAGCTATCATAATAATAAGGACAGGCAAACCATATCCTACATGAACCAATGCACCATTTTACACCAATAATCACACCAAAAGCTATTGTGACAGAAAAGCTTATTTTAGATTTCATTTAGTATCGGTGTATTGGGTATAATGACACTGAATCAGGTTTTGTAGAAAACCCAAGAGAGGACTACGCACTCCCCTTCCCAGAAAATTTCATTTGGACCAGACTCAAAAACCGATAGAACCTCGTGGATTTGTTTACATTGGATGGCAAAGATGGGCCACCGCCACGGGGCTGTCTATTCATTAATTTCTAGCAGATTTTGGTCTAAATTAGTGATATGCATTTCATACTGCTCGCTTTCAAAGAAAGTCTCGTGCGGCCATAAGAAACGTGATAGCCAGTGGAAAGGCATTCACTCACTCAGAGGAGTCGAAGCAATTTCAAATGTTCAAGCCTTCAACTTTTGAAGTTTAATGCTTTTTTTTTAATCTGAAAAGTAGGCTGTTTATTATTTATTTGTTTATGTAACAAGGTCCCCGTGTTCCCTGCTGGGGAGATCATTTGTTTTCTGTGCAAGTAGAGAGGGAAAAATCCCCAAGTATAACAAGAGACGAACAGTTAGTGCTGATTTTCATTTGCATAAATTTTCATATATTTTAGTGAAAATAATAGCGGTGCAGAGGAGAGCTCCGCTCAGTTGAGTCAGAGGGAAGAAAATCTTAGGAAGGACCGAAACGGAGGAAGAGAGTCGGTCACTGATGGACGAACAATGCAGTATTTCAGACATTTTCCCAGTTATCGTGGAATCTTACGGTAAGTGAAAATAAATCAGTATTCAGCGGGGTTACAGCTGTATCACCACATAGCCTACCTTAACATTAATCCATCTTTATAGTACCTACCTATATATATATATATATATATATATATATATATATATATATATATATATATATATATATATATATATATATAGTTGTATATATGCATATGTCTGTGTGGTTGCAAAAATCGTGTAAAAATCAATAAGACTGTTTAGCTTTATAAATAGCGAGCAGACGGTTAAGCTGCTGTTTTGTAGTGAATGTCCAGTGGAGAATGTGCAATCAATCAAATTCAAACAGGAGTCCCTCGGTGGAATTCTCGGCGGAGTCGCGTACAAGTGGATATCAGGTCTTTTACATAAATCGATCTTTTACTTTTTTTTTGCCAAAGTTTGATGCAACTTGGTCTGCAGCACTGACTTGTTTTGGAGCGCGCGCGGTGTAGAACTCGAGACGGTGTGGGGTTTTTAGTTGTTACTGAACGACTGTGAAGAGACAACACTGCACATGACGAGCAACTGAGCAGAAAGCAGTCTAGCAGATCATCACCGGTGGCAAAGAAAATATGCAAGTGTCTAAGTAAGATATGCTTGAAATAAACGAGACAGCAATAGACACAGTTTAAATTATAAACATTTGGGGGTGACCAAAATATAGGTTACAGACAGTTGCAAAACTAAATTTTATTAATAATAATAATTATATATATATATATATATATATATATATATATATATATATATATATATATATATATATATATATATATATATATATATATATATATTAAATGCAATGTAGCTAGTCTATATGCAAACATAACGAAAACCTTTCCATTCGATAATTCTTGGGTTAACTCTGTGTGCCCTCCCGGTCGAAGATGCCATCTCTCTCGCAGCCCCACTAAGACCGTTTGTTTCATTCATGGGCAAAGCATTTCTGAACCCTTCCTCTCGGTTGCTATGGTGAGTGGAATAAAAGAGGGAACACTGGTCGCATTAAGCTATATGTTTGTGCACTGGAGTCGAGATGAAAGAAAGAGCCACAGTCAAGCCAAGAACATCTACCATTGCGCCAAATACACAACTCAAATTCGTAAATGTCTATAGAAATACAAGCGTCTACAAAAGATATATACATAAAATAACTGAAATCAGCACAGCCATAAAGATTAGATCCCACACTTACACGCGTGACAGTGACGTATGGGGGAGTATTTTGTCACCAGCAGGTGTCGCGCTTAGTCAGTATGGAAAAAACGTTAATGGCGAGTAATTGGGGTATTGTCCTTGATTATTGATTTATTCCTATATTTTGAGGAGAAGCTTGGGGTGCTGATATTGTGAACTGATACCTGTTGAAATCATGATGCGAATAAACACCTCCGTACAATTAATTTATTCATAAGAAATTAATTCAAATTATTGTTATTGCTGAAAGAAACAATGAAGACCCTGCTGTTTGTTACGTTTAAAAAATGATTCAGTGTATACTTTTTTAAACAGATTTTCACTGTGTACGCCTTTGTAATTCTGACTTTGATTGATAACGTAGACCTAAGTTGCAGTTTGTAGTTTATTAAAAGGTTTCGTTAAGGTTTGGGAAGTTCAAAAAGAAAACATTTCTAAACAGACAGTTTATTACATTTGGCAAACATTTACATAAATATTTTTGCGTTAAAATGCTTATGTAAGGTACATTAGTATTTAAATACATGAAAAAACTTTTCTATGTGTGTGACAGTAGTGACACAATATCATTAACCAAGGAAACATGTATTAAACAAAAACAGATCTAGATACAAATAAATTATTTGATATAAAATTCATTATAAAAAAAGTGCGCGCATGTTTGATCATCTAGTTAAATATTTGAATAATTACGGAATTTGAAAATCACGAAAAAAACACACTGAACGCAGTTTTAACTGAATATCATTTAAGAGGATTGTGAGTAGGCTATTAACAATATCCCAAAGAAAAAAAAAAATATTGCTTTTATTATAATTAAATTAAATGTCTGTTGGTTTTGAAGAAAGACAATACATGTAACAGAAATATAGCCTACTGCTGAATTGTCATTAATTTGAGAAACAAACCTTCAAAGCGCTAAGCTCATGTCTGACAGCGTGAAATTGTAGGCCAGAGCTCTGGCGTCGTCCCAAAAAAGAGGATGCGAAGTCTCTTATTTTCTCTTAATTCCGGAAGATAAAATGTCATAGTGGGATGGTACATGTATATGATGTTATTATAAAATAAAATGGACTAATTCTAATTATTTTCTTACACGTAATTATATGTTGTATTTTTAAACCTTTAATTTAATTTGTTTAACTGCAATCATAAATGTATTACTTTCTTCATCGAAAAAGAAAGGAATTGGGCATGTGTCAAGAGCTGCATGCAATCCTTCAACATTGCCAGTTTTGAGCTTGCCACATTTTAATATACAGGCTGGAATGTGAATAATTAGTAAACAATTTATAGTTATTTGAAAGAAATATAATAATCAAAATAACAATAAACACGCAGTAATGCATTTTTTTTTTTACATTTTTTTCTACAAATACGAACATGATCAGTTTAAAATATTCTGTGACAGTTGGTCAAACAGGAAGATTATTTCATAATTTGTGACTACGAATGACATTATTTTACATCCCTTTCCTATACATGAAAGCCCATCGAGTGCGTCACGTCGTTCCGCCTTGTTTATTCCACTGCTCCCCTGTGCATCATTTCCCGTAGCACCGGCCCAGGAGGCGCGCTGCTCATGACCGAAATGGCAAGAAATGTTTCAGAGCTCTATGTCTTACACGAAGATTATCCGAGCTTCATTATTCGTAAACATTCCAGCCAGCCCCTTATTGATTATGCTCTCTCCCATTGGAAATCAATGCAAATGCCATAATGTGCTTAAATGATATGCGGATGGAACATGTAATACCAGTATGAATATATATTATGTGTATATATACGCCAATGCAAATATGTATAAATAATTGACTAAAATCAATAAAATATAAAATAAAGACCCCAAAATATATAAATCACATCATACATTATATTTCTGATATTATCCCCAAACTCAATTTCATTGAATTTCATCCATCTCAAGATATGTGTGATGTGACACAAATCTGTCTGTTCTGTCTCTCTCTCTCTCTCTCTCTCTCTGTGTGTGTGTTTGTAACTGACAGATCCCTCTTAACTGTCCCATGTGGACTAACAATATCTCTCGGACATCCTATAACAGAAACAGCACTGATTACTGCTGCAGGCCACTGGTACGATCTAACCCCTACTGTCCCGTTACAGGTCAGGGTCACTTTCATGAAACTCTTGATTATATATACATGCTAGGTTTATCTGACAATCCAACTTAATTATGCATCAACATATTAATCTGATGAAAAAGTTGCCTGAGCACTGCGATGTGCCTTCTACCATTTCAACTGTATCCATTGTGTGTGGACTGAAGTGGTGCCCTGCGTGTTTTTGTTTGTCAAACAGCACCGTTCCCTGAGGAGTGCGGTTTGTGGTACCTCCCTGCTAAGGATTACATTAATCAAAGCATTTATTTCCCCAGAGATGCACAGCACAAATCACCCAAAATCCCAATCAAATTGAATAACAGAGGAACCACGCATTGGAAGTGACCCCTGTGCTTTTTCTGTCGCTTGTTTTGCAGAAAAAAAACAGGGTCTCTTGCCATTTTAGCTTCACTCACGAAAGCAAAGGTGTCTTTTTCTGAGAGGAGTTTCAATAGTTGAAGGTGTTATGCTGACTGTGAGAAACATGGAAATCTAATGCCAGGGGCCAGACACTGTGTGGTTTTTAGTGATGAAACATAGATGTTTGGTTTCAACAGCACATCTACAGATTTAAGGATTTGCTGTTGGTTGCAGAAAGAGCAGTCTGTTAGGTTAGACAAACCCGCTGGTTGAGAACAGTCTCATCCCTTAGTATTAAAAAGAAGATCATATGCAGATGAAATCATTTCTTTTATGCTCGAGTTACACAAAATAACTACATTTGACTGAGTGCAGAACTGACAACACAATAAATCCCCGGCAAAGCCGCTTGGCTCGATAAATATTGCGTGCTATACGAGGCCTATTACAGGTACTGCAAATAAAATAATACAGCTGTAATTTTCCTCATGTGTTGTTTTAATGTAACTGGCGTGCGCCGTTTGAGATTCATGGTGAAAATGGGAAGGAAATGTGAGGCTGTTTATGGCAGTGCAGTGCGTCAAAACACAAATTCAGCTCTGCTGCTTTCAGCCCGATCAGGGATAAATGATGGAGCCTGTCCTGGAGTGGGTTACCAGACGGGAACGTTAACTCTGCTGGGGAGGTGATGGAAACAGGAGCATTTTGCTGTAGATACTTTTGTTGAAATATACAAGTCATAGTATATAAGTCACAGTTTTAACTGGTATAAAAAGAGCCTTTGTCTGAATTGTAAAAACGAGAGAAATCTGTGGCTCAAGTCAGTCGAAAAGGTGGCGTGCGACTGACAAATGACAGCATAAACATGTTAGCAACTACATAAAATCTGTTTTAGTATGTGTGGCCACGCTCGGTTGCCAGAAAATCATTTGTGTGTGTCATCTTAATTACGTTCCCACCCACAGTAGGAAAAATGGGTTTACATACATCTGTATCCTTATTTTGGCATCCTATATCTCCTAAACCTCTGGGCCTTTCCTCACTCTCTGTCTCTACCATTTCTACCTCTCTTTGTTTCCTCCTTCTAATTCTCTCCCTCTTGGTCCACTCACGCATCCAGCCCGCAGGGTCACAAAAGCAACGTTCACCAGCCTGCTAGAAGTGGCCTGACCTTCTGCCAAACTGCCTACCACACATTACTCATTACTCAGGCCGGGCACACGGACAGCCCCACAGCTAAAACGCTGCCTTTAACTCAGGCAACATGCAATGGATCATTCTTAACTCCTCCAGTTCGCTCTCACTCACTTTTATTAAAATGTGCATGCTAAGGGTGCACCGCAGTGCTTAGAGGCTGAATAATGGCTAAGCTAAGGAAACATATGCGTCTCATGTGTAAGGTGGAAAGGTCAATGAGTCTAATTTCTGGTATGCACGATAATGGCTATACAGTGCGCTCGCTGTGGATGATAGAGCTGGATATTTCTATCTAAACCTCATGTTATATATGCAAACAGGCCTCCTGTAGTGTATGCTGAAGAAATTATAAGGTAATATCATTAATAATGGTGGTCATGGTGACGTAAGAGTATATACAAAATAGCAAACCTACATGTGTGTTAACAATTACTGACTGTTGTGGTGTTTGTATACAGATAATATGGTCATATAGTGTCAAAAGCTCATTAAAACAGGGTGAATAGGTTTAAAATTTGACCTCGGTGGAAGCTAATACTTATAAATAATTTATTAAAAATAATATCACTAGAATACATAAAAATGAAAAGAATATCGCAGTAATCCAAAATTGAGATAAGCTCGTATTTAATGAGATAAAAGTATTAAAATATCTAAACAAAATGTAATATCTATCTATCTACGATGTAATGAAATTAACTCAGCGCTGCATTTTTATTTACTTGCCTACACAGAAAAGTACATTTCCTCTCAATTCAAGGATCAGTCACTCACCTCAGTGAATAAAGTGTAAGGGGTGTTATCAGATAGCTACACAGACTTTATTAGCGAACATGCTGAGCATCTGGACACCTGAAGGAAAAAAATGCGCCTGGAGACAAAATGTGTATTGCGTGCCGTAGGAAGAATATTTGTTCAAGATGCAGTTCCAACAGATTCTAACATTGTTATTTCTCTTGCAGGAGAGGAACTTCAACTCTCCCACCTTCCCTCCCTTATCCAGGGAGAGGGGCCTCCATCCACATTGGACTCAGACTCAATGTGCTGCAGAGGGACAGAGTGGCCACGCTGTGAGCGGAGACACACACACACACACACACACACACACACACACAGAGAGAGAGAGAGAGAGATCTCACTGCTTCCGTTTTCAGCTTACACTGCTGCTGGAGCTGTTAGCCTGCCGGCTATTTTTCTTTGAGAGACTATAAAAATATGCAAATGCTGTTGTTAAAGAGAACAGTCAAATGTTTTTCTTCTTCTGTGTGTGCACCTTGTGAGTCTGCAGAGCAAAATGCGTAAGGATTTCACTTTTGTCCCTCACTTTTTTTATAGAAAGACAGGAAAAATTAAAGGAGAGCATCAGCGACAGACACATCATAAACATGTTTGAAATGACCAAGCAGATAGGGAAGAATAAAATAAATCTTACAAATATCCTGCTTCACTTGAACTGTATCTGCAGAGTGAGCGAATTTTAAAATGCTTTCCTTTTCTTTACCTCTCATCATGGCGGACAGGCCTTAAACACAGAGCATCAACTGCTTTAAGAGTGAAGGAAAAGTACAGGGCGAATTTGTAAACCCCTCACGGTGCCGCGAACACTTTTTGAAGTGATTATGAAGACAGTTCAGATCAAAGGCTTTGACAACTCTGAGTGCCCGCCAAGACTGAGCCCCTGTAATCGCACAGAGCCCTCCGTACAACATAGCGCACACCCCTCAAGCACCCGGCAGAACGCAACGCCACACTCACGCATAAACAGATTATCAGGGGACAGAAAACGGCTGGAAAGTAAATATGGGATTAGAGTTTTCAGACTGAACTGCACCGATATAACCGAGGAGATTAGCGAAACATTTACAGGTAGATATTAATTATCGGCATCACAGGAAGAAGAGGGAAAAATAGTGAATTAAAAACTCCATGCATATGTTATAAGAAGCGGTGCACTATATATCCTCATTATATTTAATATTTTCCATTGCATTCAACATATCACATGTATTAAATTAACTGCCATAATTTTCTAAATCCTTTACAAAGAAACCATAAGAGGCAGGAAAAAAGAGAGGGAGAAAAGGAGAGCGGGCATAAAAAGTGCTTTGTTGAAGTCAACAAACTCTTATATTTTTATATAATTATGTGCTCTGCTGCGCGTAACTGCTAGGCAGCATTGTAACAAATGTCCATCATTGGCTCCATTAGCCCTGAAGACAGACGGCCAATACATTTAGCTCAGTATTTTGCTAACACTATAAGAAAACACAATGGCACCAAACAAAACAACAACATTTATAGTGATTTTATTATCTAAGCATCCAAGCTGTATCGTAGAATTGGAAAAATATATTTTGTCACGCGCATATGCACACACACTGTAAGTCATGTGGTAATATGTTAACAGGCTGCCATCTTGAACCTGCTCATCATGTTGTGGTTTGGTCATTTAACCGAAAGTTTTGCTTTTGTCAGTGTATTTACTGTTTTGTGGTACCGCACTGGTGCTGATGTGAAACAATAAAATGTGTGTGACAGCAAGTCCCCTCTCTGCCTCCTGTTTACGGTGCCACTCAGCGCCTCTCTCAGACTAACCGCTTGGTACAGTCTTCCCTGGATTACTTCCAGAACCCTCGGGTTCCGAGTGGCCCAGTCTCTGAAGAGCAGCCAACAAACGGGCCTTTCAGTGTGGACAGCAGATGGGGCGGGCCAGCCAGCCACTCGGAGGAACTTCTTGTGTCGCCAGACACAGAGAATGAATCCGCTTTTATCTGCCAGCCCAGTGGACTACAATGAGCCTTCCTGTGCACTTAACCATGAGACAGCACACACACACACATAAAGAGAATGATGCCAGACAGGTAGAGCACATTGCCATTCCCTAACCATGGAAGTGAAAATCTGAAACTCTGGGTTTGGCTACATTCGCGATTTAACAGACAAACACACAGTCTGTTTGTTCAATCATGTAAATCATTCTCTGGGTGGAAGAGCTACAATCCTGATAGGCTACAAGATAAACAAGTGAAAAATTAATTCCTGAAGAATGATCAAATTCAACATTATTTAGGCATTGCGATCAAAGACAGCGACTGCGCCAGGCTATACAAGGCTGTTTTTAATCAAAATTGCATGCTAATATTTCTTAATTCCTTTCATATCTTGCATAGGGGAGTTAGAAATCCACGCATATTGACCTCTCTGCTGTTTAATATTTACAATTCAGTATTTTGTTAGCCGTTTATGACTAATTGTTCCTGACAAGCTTTCCAATGTCTCTTTAAACAGTAGCAGAGACTCCCACAGACTAGTCTCTCACGGATAATCATCTGACACCACTGCGCCGTACTGCTTCATACTAAGTGTGTGTAGTGTGTGCATGTTTGTTCTTTTGACAGCTTGGTCACAGGGAACTGCAGGCCCTATCGATTGCCTGATCATTAGGAGCGACCAGCTGAGCGGCGACATAGCCGCAAACACCACTAACTGCAATGCAAAACATCTGACCTCTCTTTAACGAACAGCCATCGAGTGACCAGACCTACTCATTGACCCGTAAAAGTCACTGAAGGCCAGCAGTGTTGAGATAACTACACCCAGATGTGGACTGTTTCATCGACTGCCATGGATCCGCTGGGCTCGTGCGATTCAGAAGACGATCTGACGTCGATTTTTATGAGGAAATGTATCTCATATCTGATGGTTTAGCAGATGTCCGTATGCAGAACAGTTGGCAGGTGTGTCTGCCAGTACAATCCCACTGATGATACAGTTTACACTAGTCCGACACCCACTGCTGAAAGTCTGCGAGTGACACTGCTCACCTCCTGTTGCGCTATTAGAATGCACGGCTTCCAGTTCAGAGCCTCGCACCACCCCAGTATGTGTGTGTGTGTGAGAAAGAGACAGTGAGAAAGGAGGGGGAGGCAGGGAGATGGTATGAGGAGAAGGAGGAGGAAAAGGCCACTGATCAGTGAGTGAATGAAGCGTTTCTCTGGTGAGTCCCTCAGAGGGGAAGCACCCTGCAGAGGACAGTGTGGAAATGAACTCGATGAGGCGGTGAGCGTTTGACCCCATGTCTGTCCTCGCGCCACCCTCACCACTCTCATGGCTGACTGACACCGACTACATCCTGTCTGCAATGACTCACTGCCCGTCTGTCATTACCTCGCCTGAGCACTTTCTTAATTCAACACTAGTACATCCGACCATAAACGAGCCAGGGATTCCATGTTTGAAGTGTCATATTATGATATCACCCGTTTATTTTCTTTCTGTCAGGTTTCATCCTTAGTTTCTTCAAGAAAATGGGTCTGTTACTTGCTAACCAACACCATATGAGTCTAGCGGCGTGAGAAATATCTAAAAGCCGGCTGCTCGATAGTTGAGCTCCAGGGAAAGGATCCTTGTGGGGCAGCTGAAGGAATGGGGGGAAGAGCGGAAGCAGATTGCAAGAGAAAGCGGGGGCTTTGAAGGTTGTAGGTAGCAGGTTTTTCCCTGCACCACTGCAGGAGACTTGAGTACAGGCCCCCACCCGCACAGGTGGTAGTGCTCATTTCAATTTAGCTCAAATCTATGCTTGAAATAGTGCGGCTGTCATAAGTAATCTGCAGCCCAGGACGGAGCACTGCCTTAGTCGAGGAGTAGTGGGGGGAGTATGGGGGTGTCAGAGCAGACTACGTTGAGTTCTGAAGAAGAAGCTGCTGCCATATGCCCTCCCAACATCCTCCTCCCCCTTCTTCGCTGTTCCTTTACTCTTCCAAGCACATGTTCACCGCAGGTCCACTCATCCAGAACAGCACAAAGAGAGGTCAAAGCAGTCAACAAGTTATTTACTGCTGGAGAGCCGCTGTGTCTCACACACCCCATCTGCTTTCGGAGATGAGACCGAATCCCTCGTTATGTAACACAAGATAAGCTTTTTCTTTTTCTTCTGACAAAGATCTGATGCACACCCATAACTCTTCTGTGCTTGTTGCACAACTGGTGGGTGGGCATCACAGAAGCCACTAGTCAAAACCTTCTGTGCTAAAAGTCTCATCCATTTTAAACATTTCATATTTGAACCAAGTTCTGGGTTTTGTTTAATTTAACCTACAGATGATCGAGATGTGAAACACAACAAGCACAAAACCAACTTTGGCTGATCCAGCAGTTATTCCAAGGCAAATAAAAGTTTCATTGGATTAGTTTTCTTTCCTAAAGAAAGCAGTTTTTTATCTTAAAGCATTTTTTTTTTTTTTTTTTTTTTTTACATTTATGCATTTTATTTATGGCAGACACTTTTATCCAAAAGAACATAATTGCATTCAAGGTATACATTCTCTATCAGTTTATGCATTCCCTGGGAATCATGGCCATGGTTTTGTTCCCTAACGTTCTACCTACAAGAGTGCCTGGCTAGTTTCTGCTGATTTTACTAATAATTAAATGTTTCCAAAGTCAAATCGGTAAGAGTAAACTGTAAAACAGCGTTCCCAGTCAATGTCCAAGTCAATCTGCAGTCGTCTTCTTGGAAAGCTGAAGGAGTATTTAAACAGAGGAGACGAGGCAACGTCTATAGACAGCACAGAGGATGGACAGATCAGAGCAAGCTTTGCAATCCTGGAAGTGTTTCCTCATCAGAAAGCAGGCGTTTTTAAGCAGTGTTGTTCTAGCCTGGGGCTACAGCCCACTGGATCATGTTGAGCTCTTTCAGGGGAGGAAGAGAAAACATGGCAGGCCTCGATGAATGCAAATACCTTGTGTATCTCAAAGGCATCTTGATGGGGCTTGGAAGCACAGTTGCCCCTTTAACGTGTCTGATGTGGGAACATCTAAATAATATATAATCAGGACATGAGGTGTGCTTTTAAAATATAATCGAAGAGCTTTCAAAAGAACCATCATGGTATGGTATTCCCTCACCTTTAAAATTAAAATGTAATCATGCTAATTTATACATGAATTGTGAAATTAATCTCTAATTTGGTACATATTTGCCCATCAAGAGTTTCCAAAAGAACCACGGGCATCTGCACAGTCAGCACTTGAGGAACCAGGCATGGCTCGCCATACCATGACTTTGGAGGATTATACTCAAGTTGCCCCCTTTGGACTGTGTGCCTTGCCTGTTGAGCTGCCAACCTGGCCTGCTCTTTCACAGCATGGCAGAGCCTCTCCAGGAGGTGGTATTCTTTCTGGACAAACATGTGTTTCTGTGGCTGGTACCCTGCCCACTACTGCACAGACCGTGCCAGGGCTCATGCGTCTGTGCACTGATAGAGCTTCGATGAGGTTGTGGGAATGCTGGGAGATTGTCTATCTTTTATCCTCCGGCTTCAAATGAAGTTGAAATTGAGTTTTTAGCGTGTTTCTCTCTCCTGCTTACATGACTCTCGAGCAATGGCTCCTTGCCTGCAGCATCAGCAGGGAGTCCTTTCAAAGACTCCAACACTGCAAATGCAAGAACGCATGTATGCAAAAGACACACACACACATTCTTTTTAGCTGCTAGAAACACAGGAGTCTTCAGGCAGAGGACACTCTTCGAATAACTTTCATGCACATTTGGGAAAAGAGAAAGTTTATTCCCGAGTTCTCAGGGGGAGATTACGCACTGCGCACACATTGGTGTCTTTATGATTGAAGTCCTCAATAGCCTCCCTCTTATATGCTTCAACATTAGTGCATATTACAAACAAGTCTTAATATATCACCCACATTTGTCCTAATGAGTAAAGTTGGTCTGTAGTTTCACTCGTTAAACTTCTTCATCCAGACCCACATCATCTGTATATTCATGCTTCATGACTGTGCTGAAGCTGTAAAGGAGAACAAGAAGAACTGGTGAAGAGCTTGAATTGACAGGATTAATGGACGAGGAGCTGAGCGGTGCAATTACATCCTTCAGTGAGGGGCATTTTTCATTTTTGGGTCCTCCTCATCTCTGGCTTTCTCTCCTGTGGGAGAGAGTGTAGTCCTAGAGGTTTGTTTGTTTTAATTATTTTTCCATATGCAAATGTGGTTTTATTTAATTGCAGTGAAGCAAGCAACGAGCACAGAGAAGAAAGAAGGGAGGAGAAACTCATTATTGATTCCTGAGCCATCTTTCTGGAAGCCATCGCCATTACGTAGCGTAATCCATCTTTCCCATGTATTAACTTCAGTACAGGCATGGAGAGAAGTGTTAATGCCTCTTCAGAACATCAATCAGACAGCGAGAAGGAATTAGATAGGAGAACCTCTGAACAAGTTTCTTCTTCTTCTTTTTATTTTTTTTTATTTTTGACAGGTACCACTCAGTAAAATTAAAACGGTTGTTGTAATGAGACAGGTTAAAATAAGCCATGCGGGTTACCAGCAGCCTTCCACTAAACCATCCTCATTTATTCCGCAGGCTTGAAATAATGTTTTCTGCAGGGAGTTTCCAATAATGTACTACTTGAGGAGATGAGTGTGATTGTGTGGTGGGTGTGTGTTTGCATGCGCGTGTGTGTCTTGTGTGTGATTGAGGCTCTTCATGGCTCTTTTCTAGTGTACAATACGCCTTGCGCTATGCAGAGATGAGACATAAATATTGCTGAATAAAGAGAAGTGCGTTATCAAACCCTGCCTTCACAATGGAGAGCTTAATTACCCAAGGCTGTGCTTTAGGAGTGTGTGTGAGCAAGACGGCCAGGTTTGAAATTCAGAGACCCAGAGTGTTTCTTTGCTTGTTTACTTGTTAATTGCTCACTGAAGTGGGCAGGGCTAAGAGTTTCCATTAGATGAGTGACATCTTCTTTTTCAGCCTGTCAGACCGTGCTTCCCCATACAGAGACGGACGGATGTCATCCGTCATTCCGAAGGCCTCCCTGATGGTTTATTGGAGGTGTTCATGGATGTATGACGTGCTCGTTAATTTCAGGGACTATTAATGAATGGCTTGAGATAAGAAAAGGATAAAAGCGAGAGCCAGGAGTAAAAGAACTGTGGAGTGAGCAGGAAGCTCAGTTTCAGCGTTTCTGAAAAAACCCTCAAAGTCTTTTCTTTAATCCATCCTGACAAGGCTGAGGCTCAATCCACCTCTCTCTCTCTCTTTCTCTCCTTCTTCTGGATCAGTAGGGTCCTGCAGTGGTGGAGCAACAGCATGGGTTCTTAGATCAGTGTTCTGTGTTCTGAGAGACACACACACACAGAAAGGGTAATTACTATGCCACGCTGAACAGTAAAAGCAGACCTAATCCTCTGCGTGTTGGAAGCCTGTCTACCACGGCTGCACAGGAGAGATTGTACATAGTGTGTGCTAGGACAATGTTTGTGTGCTTACACTTGTGTCAAGTTTTCTCAAAGTAATAGTGTGGTGAATAAGGGGTTCGTTTTTTTGTCTGTTCCTCAGACAAGGCTACCATGTGTATTCTGATAATTTCAGAACACTTTTCCTGTGCTTTTTTTTTAGGATCTTAGGAGTATAAATACCTGCCAATTTTCCTTTTATGAAACAAGAGAAAAAAAGGAAACACACCTATCATTCATTAAAAATAGATTCAAATCATTGTTTAATGTCTAATTAACTGTTGACGGTTTATAGAGACAGATAACAATGAACGGAAACCTTCCAAATCACGTGATCATGTTTAATTTTTAAATTTTTTGTGCCGATGGTACTTGCACTGATTCGGCAGGAATCTTGCAGCAAAGTATTTGTGTGTGTTCCTTGCTGGCAATGCTCTGGGAGAATTGCATCAGTCAGAGAGTAGTGCCTACTGAGCACCGGGCTGGATGCAGAACATGTTTCCCTGGGAGCCCGGTCTGATTGGACATGCACAGAGGATGTAAATAGCCTGGCAGTGCTTGGGGTATTCGGCATCGCCAAACAGGCCTTCCACTAACCAGGGACCACCTGCAAGGAATCCCCCACTGTGGGCTTCATTTAGAGAAAGTCTCTTCTGGCTACACCTGGATATCTCACTCAGGCCCAACTGCGGTGAAATACAGCTGCCAGTCATGCAGATGAAAGGTCTACCGTGACCATGGTGAAACTGGCTTTTACATGGTGGGTATGCTGTGCAAACAGCGCAGATAATGGGGTGATAATCTGCTCTAATACCACCCAGCTGGCCTGCTATACCACCTCTGGAAGTCTGGAAGCATTGCAAAATGTACACAGGTAAAAACCAACACTAGTAGAGAGGAAGGAATCAATACTTTTGAAACTGATACTGAGGAAAAGAGGGTTAAACAGGGCATTTCGACTTGTCCCTGTTGAAAAAAAAAAAAAAACAGAATATGCTAGTAAGATATGATTTGTAGCATGGCTGCTGGTTTGAGCTGGTTTCAAGCTGGTGTTTAGCTGGTCATGAGTCATATGCTGGGTCATATAGGACATCTGAAAGCCTGCCAGTGCTAATATGTAACATCCATGCCTCCCTATTACAGTTTTAAAAATGATGTTTTGATCGACAGCTGCCCCCATTTCACACTCACAGCGGAGGTAAATGGTATGATCTGCGCGACGACTGATGGACACGGAGCCAGGCTGAGAGACAGAGAGCACCGCAGTGGCGTGTGGAGGTCGGAACCAGCATATGCCAGCCAGTCAGCCTGTCCTCCCCACTGCCGAGTGATGAGAGCAGGGAACCGAGAGCCGCCCTGCCCCTGACGAGCTGCCAGCTGGCTGGGGAAGAGAACACAGTGGACTGACACTCTACCAGGGGGTAACCTGCCAGGAGGAAGGGGAAGACAGCTGCGTGTGTGACTGGTGTGTGGGTGTGGTCAGTAAGTATGCATGTGTGTGCACGTATGAAAGGATACAGGCACTGCTCAGGGCGCGGTTGGTCTCCTGCAGGGGTCCAGATGGATGCAGGGAGGGGGGTGAGCTTGATTCAAGGGTTTTTGGAGAGAGTGACAAGAGTGACAAAATTTCTGTGGAGCTCAAACTGTGCTGCCAGCATGTTCTCTCCTGGCCCGCCTTCTGCCCCCCACTGTCACCTGTTAACCCCCCACCCCTTTGCCCTGCTCCGGAATTGGCTTTGAGATGGGCACACACACACTTAGTTGAACAGGCATGAAGGCATGGTATGGTTTCAGAGGCTTTTTCTTAGTGTGAACTGGCCAACTAAAACTGGGCTTACAGTCATTACTGATGTAGGGACGCTCCTAAATCAGGACCAAAAGCACTGAAGCAACGAAAATGTCTCACGATATGACATTCATTAATTTGCTGCATTTTATCTTTATTTTCATTAGTTGTTCAAACTAATTCTTTACATTTTTGGGACATATCTATTTATTGAGAATCAGGGATGTAGGAATCATTTGAAAAAGGAGTACCACAATATAAAATACATCTGGTTTATTAATGAATATTCATTATGTGATATGAAATTTGCCTAGTAGACATAAATGATTTGGTTTGTAAGGTAAGAAAGTAATTCTTTATGTGGCTTATTATAGGCTTTTGCTTATTCATCCAGCTGTATTTTTTTCTGTTCCATAAAATCAAGCAAAATTTGTATTTTTATTTAAATTATTTTAAATTACTGCCTGTTCACAAACTGTCGTAAGAGTGTCCAAAATAAAGTCATATATATATATATATATATATATATATATATATATATATATATATATATATATATATATATATATATGTGTGTGTGTGTGTGTGTGTGTGTATATATGTATATATATGTACATATATGTACATATATGTTACAGTATACAGAAAAGGAAAAAATCATATCATAAAAAAAAAAATCACCACACAACATCTTACAGCTAACCTTGCTTTAAAAAGTCAAATTATCATATTTTTTTTATTGACTTACACACAGTCCTGCTGGGGTCTTCACTATTATTTTATTTTATTTTATTATTTTTGCATGGTGGTTGGACATCTACTTGAGTTGCTGGAAAATAGTTTTTCAAATATTAATAAATGGTAAAGCAGGTTTGTTCATTTTTTTCCCCCTTCAGAAATAATAAGTAAAATATTATTGAATAAGCCAAACTAAAGTTTTCTTTTTAAGAACTGTATTGTTTTAATGAGATTTTTTTATACATTATGATAACATTACAATACAATATATTTATGATATCATTATGATATCATAATATTTTCCTCACACTGACCTTTTGCACCCCTAAATAATTACCAAAATGGATTTTAATACAATAATCAAAGAAGATAGATATTAAAGGCTTGCATAATACATTTTTGAATAAATTAATAGATGATGCTCATGTCAGTTTCTAGTATATTCTAACAATTTATAGGGGAGTATCGCTCTACAGAGTCAAGCAAACAAACACATTTCATTTAAAATATTAATAATAAAATCAATATTTCCTTAATATGGTACATCAGGAACATTAATGTGTAAAATCTATTCTGTAAAAACATGGGTCAAATTAAGTGTGCACAAATAGTAAGAAGCTTTTATCTTCAAAACAGCCAATGTCTTGTTTCATAAGTCTCCCCTCCTAATTCTATCATTCTTGCACTCTTTCTCTATAATAAGACTCTTTTGTGTCCTTGATCAGTGTGACCTACAGTGCTTTCTCTGGGAATAATCTCTGTCTTTTATGAAATTAGTCTGGATACAGAGCAGGAACGCCGGAGCTGTCTGGTCCGCCCTGCGGGCCGGTAGATCTGTTGGACCTGGTCCCATGGTGAGGGTGGAGAGGAGATCAGACGTCCCCTCACACATACTGTCCTTCAGATACATCTCCATGGGGGCATCATTAATCTGGACCTCATAGAAACAGAAGAACTGTTTGGCTTGTAGAGAATGATATTAAAAAAAGTTACGCTGGCATATCATATACATGCTATATGTCGAAGAAAAGGTGAACATTTTCTTCACTCTTTCTCATCCGTACCTCTATTTTCCTAGTTCTCTCTCCCACTCTCTGTATCACGGGTTTTAGACTCTTTTCATATCTCCTCCAAATACTTTCTTGACCCTACAGCCATCTTCATTTCAGTTACAACCATGACACACACACACACACACTCAGACGTCACATTTACATTTCAAACTGGCACTGTGTCTGCCACACATTCATTATTTACCAGCCCCTGGCCACAGTGGAGAGTGCCTGATCTCTCCCTCTCTCCATCTCCCTCTCTCTCTGCTTCTGTCTCCCTGTGACTCTTACCCTCTTCTCTACCATCTCCACTTCCTGTTTCTACATTGTGGACAGGTAAAGTTATGAGTACAAGGTAATTATGGCTCTCGGCATGGCCAAATCATTCTTGTCACACAAAAAACAAAACAAAACAAAAAAACACGTTGAATGTTACCGATATGGATGTAATGTATGAAAACAAGAAAGTGCTCTAGTGTTAGTGTTAGTGCTCTACACTAACTGCTCTAGCATAAAAAAAAATAATATTAAGATATATAACAGGTGTGTCTTTCTTTTTGTTTCTCTAATCAAAATGTTTTCAACAAAACTTGTTTATTTTTATATTTTATATACCACTTTAAATATTTGGTATAATAATTACATAAAATAAAACAAATCAAGTATGATAATGTATGAATAAATGACTGACTGAATAAATAAATAAATACAAGTAAACATGGTAAACTAACTATCAATTCCTCACTGATGAATGTTGTACATCTGTTAATAATACCTATATGATGATTTTTTTTTATGTAGTATTAGATGTAGCATCCATATTATCCATATGGTGATTTTTATGGTATGTACAGTATGTAGCAAATTCATATGTCAATAATATATATTTTATTTATATATGCAACTTTATTAAAACTACATGTTTTCCGTGTTTATATTATGAAGAGTTCAGCTGCAAAAGCCTCTAAGTTTGTCTGATGTATTTCTTTAAAATTAGCAATTCTTTCTGGCTACTATCTATAGATTTCTATGGAAGTTCTAGTATTTCTGAATGGGTTGAGGCTGGGATTTTGCACATTTGAAGTGAAAGTACTTGATGAACGTGTGGAGAGGATTCACTCAGTATCGTTATCTAATTTTTGACCAAGATGGCTTTTAGAGGCTTTTGCATTGGAACTCTTCATATGTTCTTTCTATATATATATATATATATATATATATATATATATATATATATATATATATATATATATATATATATATATATATATATATATATATATATATATATATATGCTGATATTATATATAGGCCATGTTAATATAATGTTAATATATTTAATATATATATATATATATATATATATATATATATATATATATATATATATATATATATATGTATATATGTAATATATATATATATATATATATATATATATATATATATATATATATATATATATATATATATATATATATATATATATATATATTGCTCTGTGTGTGTGCATTTCGGATGGGTTAAATGCAGAGCACAAATTCTGAGTATGGGTCACCATACTTGGCTGAATGTCACTTCACTCACTTATATTACACATTCTATTATATATTATATATTACATATTCCATATATATATAATTTCTAATAATAGGTTTCACATATATATATATATATATATATATATATATATATATATATATATATATATATATATATATATATATATATATATATATATATATATATATATATATTTGTACATTTGAACATATATTATATATAAGGAAATGTAGTATATGTACATATATTATAATTGTCAATTGTGTATGGGTTACTCATCAATGGATCCTCTGGAGTGAATGGGTGCCGTCAAAATGAGAGCTCAAACAACTGACAGAAGCATCACCATAATTCACATGACTCCATAAATGAATGTCTGGTGAATAAGAAAACTGCATGTTGGTAAGAAACAAATCCATTATTAAAACTTTAAACTGTCGCTTAAAATACCAGTACAGAATTGTAATATCACTTCCTCCAATGAAAATGTCCACCCCTGTTGTCCTCTCACATAAAAATCCAACAGACGTTTTTGTTAAGAATGGTTTTGGCTTGATCATCTGCATATTTCTTTCCTGATTCAGACAAGATGACTTTTTCACTGGGTTTACATTTTAGTCGAATGCAATGGTTTGAAGTTAAACATGTCCTAATGGATTTTATTATTAACACATATGTTTTAGCTGTTGATTACTTGTGAAGTTTATATCAGCTGTCTTGGTTGCTGCCTGGTCTCATGGCATAAATGTACCTGGGTGAACTTTTAAGCTAAACGCGAAATATACCAATAAGTACATATCACTGCAGCTTCCAAAATAAATGAACACTAGAGGCAGTAAAACTCTGACACCTTTTATTCCTTTACACACACATTTACAGAGTTTCGATTAATAAATCACAATTTACGCACAGTTATATGAAGAATATCATGTTATGACTTCAAAACAATATTTATATGCTGGGAGATTTAAAATATATGCTTTTGAATGTTAGCATTACACATATCCGGCTTCATATCTATGGGTTTTCACGGGTAGGTTTTGTTCGGTAGCGAACAGTTTCGAGTTCCGTGTAACCACAGTTCGACAAAGCAGTTCAAATCTGCATAAAAGGAAGTTTGAATGTCACGGTTGCATCAACAAATGTGTTTTTGTATCAGTTTTGCATGTATTAACACTATCGGGTTGGTTAAGGGTTGGGTTTGGTATAGGGTATATTTCCAAGATGATAGAGCATTAACTTTTAGCGACAGTCCCTGGATATTTTAATTCTGAACTGCCGCAATACGTACCAGAAGCAATTGAACCAGTTTTTAATCACCACTCGGGACATTTCTCCTTTTGAAACTGCGGTTGAAATGTGCAGTAAGGTAGTTACGTAAAAACGGTGTTGCACAAAAAGTGCACAGAGGTACGTATTTATGTGAGGCCAGGTTGGTTTGAACTCTCACTGTGATGGCACCTATTCACTCATAAATACCTTGGTGAGTGGGTAATGTTATGCTAAATTTCTTCTAATTTGTTCGGACGGAGATATGAAATCTTCTTAAACTTGGATGGTCTGATGGCCTTATTTTTGTTAAATTATTCCTTAGTTCTTACCAAGGAATTTACAAGAAATTATTTTGGTATCACTTTATTTTAAAATCCTGTACATGTACTATGTACTTATTATAGTAGTTACAATAACTACGTAAAAATAACTAGGTTCTAACCCTGAACCTACCCTTAAACCTAACCCTACCCCACGTAGTTACCTTGTATTACCAGAACTTTCTATAGACAAATACACTGTAAGTACATGTAAGTACACATACTGTAAAACAAAGTGCAACCATTATTTTAACCTTTTTGTTTTGTTTTACAGAGATATGATGCAAACTCACACTTTTTTAACATTACAGAGCTTTATAGACCCTGACGAACAGGAATGTCCACAAGTGTGAGATCTGGATAAGAAAAGAGTATGATATAGACAGAGGCAGTGTGGTGAGAAGCTGTCTGTTTATACTGCCACTGGCTTGGTGTTAGATTGTAGGAGTGATGAACATGTCGATTTCACATTTTGATGAGGCCGAGACATTGTGTGTGTGTTTGTGTGTGTAGCAATGTTACTTTGTCAGGTGCTATATACAGCACGGAATGTTCTTGAACGTGACAAAGGTGACATCACACTTGTTTTGATCCAATACAGATAACTGATGCCAAATGCTATGTGGGACTTGCATCCATATACAAATTAAAATATACATGTATATCTCATCATTGGAGTGAAACTGATGTGGGTTGTCTGTATTCAGGGTTGTGTTTTGACTGACTCTCACACTCACAATACTGGGGTGTAGTTAACTATATGTAGCAACATTACCAGGTTATGCATATTTTTGGCAAAATAACAGTAGTAAAATAACTCAACTTAGTTTGTTGACAAACAGCTGTTTTCATGTTCTCATTTCAGAGAGAATTGATACATGTTATTAAATAAGCAAGTTTGGATGGTGTATTTCAGTAAACCATACTGTAGCTTCTCTCAAGCTATGTTACCTAATGTTACCTATTAGCTCATAAAGCAGAATTGTAATGCATCTTCGTTTGGCCAAAGAAATGAAATGAATTGAAAAGGGTCCAAGTTCACAGAAGAGAAAACAAATCAGACGAAACAGCTATTTACAACAAAACAACATCAATAATTCAAAAAAGAGCTAAAACATCTATGAATTCTTAACAACTATTTAAATGCTTTCTATAAATTCCCATGTTTTGACCAAGCATGCAATTAATTATTCAAGCACAAGGGATTTGGGGTATTATCCCCCTCAGCACTAATCTTATATTTAAAGTTTTTTTTTTTTTTTGTAAGTTATTTAACACTTAAAAAAAAAAAAAAAAAAAAAACTTTTTTAAACCAATAGATTACATTAATGTAGAAGACTGAATTAGAAATCCCAACCCTGGTAAAGTAAAAGCTACATTAGCATTTGATAATTTTAAGTTATCTTAATTATATGTAGCTATATGTGTGCATCTATCTATATCTATCTATCTATCTATATATATATATATATATATATATATATATATATATATATATATATATATATATATATATATATATATATATATATATATAAGTCAAAGAACTTCAATAAACATAAGTAACTGAGTTATGACTTCAAACCCTGACATCAAAGTAAATGTTATTTAGTTACCAATTTTAAGATACTTTAACACTTGACAGCTTATCAATTATGATTTGGTACGCCAAATAAATTAATGTAATATATAATTAAATTCTGAGTACAAACTCCAAACCATTCCAAGAAACATTTACTTAGTACTTGATTGTTTTTAGTTATTTTGATAAAGGTATTATTTTAACACCTAAAATCTTAATTTTTTAAGCCACAAAACATTCAAATACCAATGGCGTCTGACCAAACCCCCACATTTCAAATAATTATTTAGTACTTGACAATTTTTAGGAACTTTTAACACTTAAAAACTTATTATTTATTCATTATTAAGCCGAATAAGTACATTTAATATAGATAAATAAAAGATGAATCCAAACCCTATACCATTCCAAGTAATGGTCAAATAGTACTTGATTATTTTTAATAATTTTTAACACCTGAAATTGTATATTTTAGGGCAAAAACGCAAAATTATGTATGCTTATTGAACTATGAACCCAAACCTGGACATTTCAAGTAATGGTGAATAAATACTTGATTAATTTTAATCATTTAAACCCTTAAAATCTTACAGTTTTTGCATTTTTAATCAAAAGAAGTACAGTTATAATACATAATTGAATTATAATTATAAAACCCTAAATTTCTAAGTAATGATTGATTGATTAGGAATGATGAATTTTTTATTATTTTTTTTAAATTATTCTTATTATTATTATTTTTTTTTTTTTACCTCAACACTTAAAATCGTACTGTTTTTGCATTTTTAAGCCAAAGACATTCAATAAACATAGATAACTGAATTATAAATCTACAAAACTGGATTTTTAAATAATGGTTGATTAGTACTTGATCATTTTGAGTTATTTTAACACCTAAAATTAAACTTTTCAAGCCAAATTTTTTTTTTAATATTCATATATCAGCTGTTATCTGACATAAAACCAAACCCTGACATTTCAATTAATGACTGAATAGACCCCATATTCATTTTGAATGAGTAATTTTTAAATGATTTATCGATTTAATGCTTAAAATTAAGATTTTGAAGCCAGATAAGTTCACTTAACATAGATAAATCCAAACTCTGACATTCCAAGTAATGGTTGATTAGCACTTAGTAATTTTAAATTATTTTAAAATGTAACACTTTCATAGATAATACATAAACTTTGTCATTTTACGTATCTCATCTCGCCCGACACAAAGTTTACAGATTACACTGCTGGTAGTACAATACTCTCAGAAAGGCTTGGATCATACAACTGCACCTCGGATTAAAAGAAAAAAAACATGTTTTGGCATTTAACAGATGGTTCTGTAAAACATTGTTTGGAGATTAATCAGAGACCGGTAAAGTAAAACATATCTGCATTTCCTGTTCTGGAGGAATGTGCTCACTGAATTGTGGTGTATTGTGGGATGCTTGAATGGGGCCTCTTGGCAAGCACCACTTTTGAATCTGGCTGTTGCCGTGGTAATGAAGCAGTTCAATGCGCACTCTCTCTCTAAACCAGCTCAGTCTGACAGAAGACCTTGGCAGGCAATCCTGGCTCCACCAGAGCCTGCCATGAGAACCTGTTTTCTGTCTCTTTTTTTCTGCCGGCAGGTAGGCAGCCACCTGCTGCAGGAGCTAGCTCCAGTCTCAGAGCCAGGGACCCCGGCCAAGTCTCAGGCACCAGCCTGGCTGCCTTATCCCTCCTCTGGGTGTGCTTACTGCTCTCTCTTCCCGTTAAACGAGCCTCTGTGCAGACGACCTGTGTTGGACACCATTAATGGGGTGAGTCCGGAAACACCGACTGGTAGGAGAAAAGGATTTAGCGAGGATCGTATCCAGGAACGTGGTTGCTGCGAGCGGGACTGAAATCAAGCACGTTTCTTTTCTCCAGCCCTGGCAGCTTCTGTCAGTCAACAGGAACTTGGCACTCGCTCGCTCTCGCACCAATAACAGGTGTTGTTTTCACATCATATGTTTTTTCCTTTGCTTTAACAATTTGTCTCTGAGAGCGCAGCCCAGTTAAGAGCGTGAAATGTTGCACATTCGCTACCCCCCACCCCCCTTCGTCTGCATAAAACAAGCCAGATATGGACAGAAATCTGTTAGCTAACACCTGAGGACGTCCAGGTGATAGCGGTCTCACTGAGTGCCATATAAAATCTTCGTCGAATCTGTGTCTAACAAATGTCATGCACATGCATTTTACCCCTCCTGATTGTTTTCTATAGTCCTCCATGTTTTCTTTTCCGATCTCTCTTCTTGAGCAATTTACGAAAAGAATCACTTCAGTCACACATGTGCATTTTGTTAGGTATACTTAACTCTTTTCCCTGTAGTCAAAGGGCATTTCGGAGGAAAGCTGTTCTGTCCCTGAGTCACGCAGGGCTTCTATTAAATAGCGAATCTGAGCGAACATATGTGGACCATACGCACATACGCTGGATACCTGATCATATCTTGGCATTGATACAGTTGTGGGTTCACTCGCCACCTGCGTTCGGGATTGCATCTTGCATGTGTGTATTTGCGATATCGTATGAGTGTGTGCACGGAGTGGAAATGTGTGTGTTTGTTTACGCGAATATATATGTGGCCATACTTAGTGCACCTGGATGAGACAGACGGCGCTCAAGCAGCTGCAGGTCAGCGCTGAGGCCCGTGTGGGCTCTCCTGACAGTGGAAAGAGGGGATAAGTGCTCGGCCCACACAGAGCCGCCAATACCTGCACGCAGCATGTCAGCAGGTCAAACCAATCCCGCCTGCTTGCAGCCTACAGCTATCTGTCTCCATTGCATTCATTTACACCTCATGTGATTGTGTGTGCGTGTTGAAGAAGGAGGTGGTATGTTGAAGATTGTTTGTACATCATAAACTGCTTGGAGGAGAGGCACAGCTGATGTTGTTCAAATGCAATGAGCTGGCAGATAAAAATAAAATTGTATGTCAGTTTCAGTGCAGTGCATGAATTATATTGAAGGTTCAGGATCTCTGAGACAGTTCTTCTGCTGGGCTTTTAAAGTTTGAATCAGTGTGTAAACATTTCACCTTTCAAATAGGTCAGTGACACATAAGAGTCCCCATGATGTGAAATCACATCTGTTCTTTAAGAAAAGTTTAATTTAATGACTTTAAAAATGTCATGTACTGTGTCCAAGTAAGAAGCAATGGACCATTTGGCTGTTTTGGTTACACTTTATTTAAGGTGCCTTTGTTACAATGTAATTATACAATAATGCACTGAGTAACATCAAGAGTTAGGATTAGGGTTAGATCCATATAGAATTATTGTCAAAAGTTTGGAAACATAATGATTTTAAAATTATTTTAATGAAGTCTCTAATTCTCACCAAGGCTGTATTTATTTGATCAAAAATACAATAAAAAAGTATTATTGTGAAATATTATTGCAACTTAACAAAAAACAAACAAACAAAAAAACATTTATATATTTATAAATGTAATTTATTTATGTAATTCAAAGCTCAAAAAGCTTTATCAATTCAGCATTATTACATGCAGTCTTTATTGTCACATGATCCTTTAGAAATTATTTTAATATGCTAATTTGCTGCTTAATTATTATTGGTGCTCAGTTATTAATAAAACAAATGTCATGTGAGTAAGCAATGCCACGAAAGAAGCAATGGACCCTTTTCACAGACTGTTATGATGTGTTTCCAAGTTATTAACAATGTAATTCTATAAACTTTTTTTAATAAGTAAATTTATAACGCTTGAATTTGTGTCATTCTACATTGGTATTAAATTACAGAAAACTAGTCAATGCTTTATGTGAGTGTTTCTAATACAACATCTTGGGAGTGACAGCAAATTTGAAATATCTCTTTCTTCTGACCAACATGTAAATGCAAATTTTTTTTTATTTATTGTCATTTATGTTCACCAGTATAAAGGTTTACCCAACTATGATAACTTCCATTTCTGAGAACCCTGGAGATGCGAACAGGGTTAATAACATCTTGAATACATGTGAGTGTAAACTTTTTAATCATTAGGTACTTACAATAATGCTTTGAAATCGATTTTTTCAAGGTAAACGTATTTTATCACAAACATGAGTGGTAACACTTTAGAAAAGGGACCACATTTTCACTATTAATTAAAATTGTTCCTCAATAAATTCTTAATTTGCTGTTTAAGAATTAATTAGTTGTAATGGGGTAGGATTAAACAGCCAATATGCAAGTAATATGCTAATAAGCTAGTTAATAGTGAGAATTGGTCCTTAAAATAAAAATTATTACCACATGATGTCATGGATTATATACCACTAAACCTATCTTAAGTCGTAAATAGTTTTAGCAATAGCCAAAAAAACGTTGTATGGGTCTAAATTATCATTTTTTCTTTTATATATATATATATATATATATATATATATATATTTTTTTTTTTTGCACCCTCAGATTCCAGATTTCAAATAGTTGTATTTCGGACAAATATTGTCCTATCCTAACAAACCATACATCAATGGAAACCTTATTTATTCAGCTTTCAGATGTTGTCTAAATCTCAATTTCGAAAAAGACTGGTTTTGTGGTCCATGGTCACAAATATCATTACATAAAGTTTTAAATATCCATATTAAATATTTTGTAATATATTTTTGAGTCAACCACATGATGTTTTGCACCCTGATCTAACCTTTCCTTGTCATAAAACGTTCAAATGAACTGTTTTTAAAAAGTTCTTGACCTTGGCACGCAGTCATGAGGGTCTATATGGTCCTTTCTATGATCTAATTTCCTAGTTTCATGTGTTTTTTTTGTTTTTTTTCTCCTGCATGATAGTTGGACCACCTCACTTCAATAATGTAGAAATAAATTTTTGGAAATATTAAGCAACAAAACAACAAAGTAGTTAAATTTTTTTAAACATTTGCATCCTGCCACAGTTTCCAGTATTTAGCAGAACTGGTGTGGATTAATGACAGCACTATTCGTGCTCTAAAATCTTTTTTTTCCCCAGACTGAAGGTTCAGATCCGACCAAAACGATATACACACACAGATAATCTTATACGGGGGGTTTAAAGGCATCACGTGCGACCCCCACTCATCCCCGGCATAACTGAGGGGGAGCGTAGATGTGTTTGATGATTGTCTTCAATAAAAGAAAGAGAGCGAGTGTGAGAGACAGAGAAAAGAGAGAGAGACACACAGCTGTTTCTTCCCAGCAGAGTGCTGGTTTAGGGCTCAATTGTGCATTTTGCAGATAAAGTGACAAAACTACTGGAGGCGGTGTTGTGTGCAGCTGTTGCCACAGCAACCGTGATTTGGAGACCAGGTTCTCTATTACCAGTTCATTTAAGCTTCCTAATTGCATTCCACAGAATCTGTGACCACAACTGCTGCTGAGAGGGAAACATCCTTTTTACAGAGGGGAGAGAAAAAAGGGAAGCATGACACTGCGAGGCTGGAGTAAAGATAGGTTTAATACAAAGCACGCTTATGCATAGGGTGGCCATATGCGCCGTTCATATGGGACATGTCCTGGCCAGGATTTTAATATTTCAGAAAATATCCAGGTTTAGGCAGTTTGCACTGTGCAGGTTGATCGTTGTGAAACATTCATAAGAGCTATAGAGAGCAGAGGAGATGACTCCTTATGCTTTCGAATGCCTCTCGCACATATTTGGTCTTTTTTGATCAGTGAGCATACAAACACTTGCGCATATTTGCATTGCTTCGATCGTTCCCTGTTGATCTCACCTTCTGAAGTGCAGCCCCACGATTGGTCGTTTATGTACAATACCTGCATGTTATTGGTCAAACTGCTTTGGATGTTTTAGGCAATATTAAAATCCTCGCCTGGATGTGTCCCGTATGCATGGCTCATATGGCCTCCCTAATTATTTTCATGTATGAATTACAATGCTCCAAAAACAGCAATATGCTCTGAAAGTTTGGTGAAACTTTATTTTAAGGTGCCTTTGCTAAAGTGTAATTATAAAGTTAAATAATATTAGAGTAAGGGTTAGGATTAGGGTTTAGTTTAAGGTTAGTTGCATGTAGAGTAATGGGCAAAAGTTTGGAAACATAATAATTTTAGAATTTTTTAAAATAAAAATTCTCATGCTCACCATGGGTGCACTTATATGATCAGACATACAGTTAAAACAGTAATATTGTAAATATCATTACAACTGGAAAGAAGTATTTCCTTTTTTGAATATATTTAAAAATATATTTCTGACCTATATAAAACTTATTTTTAATGCAAAGCTGAATTTATGATTGCTCCAGTCTTCAGTGCCACATGATCCTTCAGAAATCATTATAATATTCTGATTTGTTATTATTGGTGCTCAGTTGTTAATTATGGTTATTCTAGTCTTAAAATAGTTTTTGCTGATTAATATTTTGCGAAACATTTTTTTTTTTTCTTTCTCAGGATTCTGTGATGGATAGAATGTTCAAAAGAACAGTATTTATTTAAAATAGAAAAAATTTTAACATTATAAATGATTTTACAGTCATTTTTGATTCATTTAATGCATATTTGCTGAATAAAAGCAATCATTTCTATTAAACACAGCCACACAGCCACACATACCCTAAATATTTGAATGGTAGTACATCATGATTTCGGCATAAATATCAAGTAGCACTGTTTCCAGCATTGACAATATTACGATATAAACATCGGAATGTTTCTCAAGCAGCAAATCAGCATATTAGACTGAAAGATCATGTGACACAGAGGACTGGAATAATGGCTGCTGAAAATTCAGCTTTGCATTGCAAGAAAAAAAAAGTTTATATGTAGTATGCAGTAGAGTAATATATACTATCACAGAAAACAGTTACTTTAAACTGCAATACTATTTCACAATATGAGTGTTTAAACTGTAGTTTTGAACACATTAATGCAGCCTACATAAGATACTTCATTAAATACCATTAAGAACATAGTGTTTTTAAACTAAATTAAGGACTGTAATTATGCCAAATTTACTGTTGTTTAAGTCGATGTAACGTGTAAGAAAGTGCAACTGAAATTTTCAGTCTGCATTGTTTTCGTATAGTCTGTAAAGTTGTAATCATGAGGTAAGACATTATGTTGCATATGTGAACATGTGCACATGTGTGTGGGAGAGTGAAATAGCTCTAATTGTGCTGGGCCATGGCCTCTGAGCTCTATTATTCCATCCTATGGCAGCAGGTCATGCCTGTGGGGCCACCGGCCCTTTGAACCTCTGCAGGGCTGAACCCTTAAAGAAAGCCGGCCCACAATGCTTTTCTTCTGCGCCTCTCTTTTAGTGGGGTTTGAAATGATTGGTAACTGTTGAGCCAGTGTTCTCTCCCTCGCTCCCCTGCTAGTGACCCTCTCTCCACTGTGTCAGAGCCACTAGATAAGACAGCGGTCCAATTATCCGCACACTCTCCCTTTCTCTGTCTTGACACACACACACACACACAAGCACACAGTTTAAGATCAGCAATCGAGGACCGCCGGCTCTCTCAATCAAATTATCTGCAAAGCTCGGACTGCCACAGTTCACCGCCAGGCCACAATGGAACAAGCGAAACGCACAAACCGCATTTATAACAAGAACAACAGAGTGGAGTCCGCATCCGCATCTAAACAACTCCTTCCTGTGTTCGCACCTTCACACAAGAGCACTTAGGGGTAGATTCAGAGAGAGAGTGTGAAAGCACCCATCTGCCTGACAGCTCTGACTTGAGTGAGTTTCCCTTCTGAAAGAGTGCGGCCCAAGTGCAGCCTCCTATTCAGGATAAGCTGACCCCAAACTCAGAGTCTGACCTGGCCTTTGTGCTCTCTCACCCTTTTCCTTCGGCTTGCGCAAACAAAAGACCTCTGGCCCTCCATGCTCTGCACCCAGCCGGCCCTTTCATGACTTTTTTTTGCCATTTTTCTCCTATTCGATTATTTGATTTTGTTTTTTCTTCTTGGGGTGGACTGGGGGATGGTATGCTATTCGTTTGCTTCACGGCTCCCAGAAGTGGCACAATTTATATCGTTGCCAGGGAATTAGGACCCCCCGACCCCTTTGTTGTGGATTGTATGGTGGTTGGCTGAGGGCAGGGCTGGGGTGGATGTCCCTTTATTTCTCTATTAGAAGAGGGCTTGGTTCCCACAGGAGCGCTGGGGAGCTATGAGGTAATGTTTACAGAGCAGGGCCTTGAGAGAGCGAGAGTTGTAGTGTGTGTGTGAGTCACCGTGTAGAGGATGTACAATCCTTACAAATTGTTGTAAAGAAAATTTGAGTAACAATTAGGCATTTTGCTGTGGTGTTACCACAACCTCGTAAATGAGTTCGTTTTCAGCTGAAATGAAACTTGCGCGGACAGGCAAACAAACAGACGCAAACAAAGCCTTAGACAACCGTGCTGTTATCACACACAGGCATGCTCTTTCTGCACTGGCGGATAACTGTAAAACTGAATATATAAGATACACCCACACACACTCTTCAACACACACAAACACAGAGGATTGGAAACTAGAGAGAGCGAGTCCTTGTTCATAGTGAGGAGAGGAGAGGAATGAAATAGAGAGACTGAGAGGAAGAGATACAAGGAGAGGAACTTAAACCATTATCATTTAATGCTAAAAATATCATTCATATTTTTACGGTGTTGATGCCTGGAGCTCAGATGTGTAGAGGTTGACTGAGATTTTACAAACTGTAATTGTGTGTGTGTATCTTTATAAGTCTGAAAAACAGATGCACATCTGATCATGTTAACTGACACAGGCCTAGCACATATACGCTACATTAAAGTCAACATGGGCTGCATTCACAATCCATCTGACTTCCGCAACGTGAAGGAAACAATTTGAATGAGAAAAATGTGATAGGCAGCTCTTAATGAGTCAGGCACTTAAGAATAAAGTTGGGTTAACAATACTAATCCTGTCAATTAAATTATTGATGAAAATACTTGTTGATGACACGTTTGCAATTTTAAAAATATGCATTTTGACAGCTATTTCAAATTCTTAAAAAAAAAGTATTTTAATTATTATTTTTTTTTACTTAAAATTTTCCTTTCTCTTTGGAGTGTTAAAAGCTCTTGGCTCATAAAGAAGATCTGTAAAGTTGAAATGTCTAAAGTCTCAAATCCAAAGAGAAATACATTTTAAAAGTTAAGACTTGTCCACGCCCTCCTAAAACACCTTGTTTAAATGCCCCAACATCTCTACGTCACTGTGTGGGAAGATTTGCATAACACCGCCCAAATGTTCATGGAAAGAAAGAAGCCGTAACTTTTATTCTCGCTGTAGTATTGGTTTTTCCGCCGCAGCCATGTTGTGGACATGCTGTGTGTTTCAGTGTCAAAGCAAAACTACATTGTTTGGCCTTCAAAAAGAGGACGATATCCGCTTTGTCATGCCTAGACCTGGTCAGTATGGCCTTATTATCAAATCTACTGTATAAAATGAGTTTGGAAATTTTTGAGAAATGCTTAAAGGGTACGTAACATACAAAGTTTCACCTAATCTCATGTTAATCTTGAGTACCTATAGAGTGGTACTGCATCCTTCATATATCCAAAAAGTCTTTAGTTTTATCATATTTATAAAAGAAAAATACAGCTTTCCGATTCTTTCTCTGAGTCTCGCTCTCCTCTGGCCAATGTGTGTGAGGGGCGCGCTTTTCTGAAAGAAATGCTCATATAGGGAGTTCCATTCTCGTCTACGTCATTGGATCCACGATCGAAAAAAGAAAAAACTGCTGAAACTTGTACCAACCCAGAAGTAACATTTTCAGCACAGAAATTCTCAGTCATTCTTCTAAATATTTTTTTTTACAACTTTGGCCATGTTTAGCATGAGAATCTTTCTCTTTAACAGTGAACAACTCTGAATATACAAAACACAATTGTACCCCCTCTTTAATAAATGGACTAACTAAACCCAATTGAATTTAGGAGACTAAATTTACTGTAGATTAAACTTAAACTAAAAGCAATCCAGATGATTAAAACATAACTAAAACTAAATGGCATTTTAGTCAAAAGACTGACTAAAACTAAATCAATATTTGCTGTCAATTGTATTGTATTTACAACACTGTTCCATAACAGTTTAACCCATATATTCAGATGTGTTCAGTGCATTTTATGGATAATCAGTAATTATGTCCCCACTGGATGCAACAAATCCATAGTTTGTAAATGGTTTTATTGGTTTTGTCTCGTGGTGCTGGGAAACTGCATCACAGTATGGTAATGCGTAACCTTTACTTCACACGCTTGAGGTATTCAGCCAATCACAACGCACTGGATAGCTGGCCAATCAGCGTATACTTCACTTTTCAGACCGATGAGCTTTGTCGTTTCAGAAAAGCAGGGCATAGAGGAGAAACAATAATGTACATTATGTGTAAAATAGTGTTCTTTGAACCTTAAACTGCATAAACACATTCCATTCACCAAATACACAACATAATGATCTTTTTTTTTTTTTTTTTTTTGTCATATGACCCCTTTAAAAAAGTTCAAGTACATGACCAGCCAATGTTCAAACTATCTGTTTACATTAATGGTATCAGAGTACTGCTAAAGAAGCTCAGAGGACCTTCATGTCAGATTTAATTGCACAAAATTCATATAGGCCAAAGATACTTTTTAATGCAATTAATGTATTTTTAAATCCTGCTCATAGTGCTTCATTAGAATTCTTCACTGATTTGGGTGAAGAGTTTTTAAAACATTTGGTCCATAAAGTCGAGTGTATCAGGTCTAACATACCATTTTAAAATTATTTCCTCTAGAAATGGCTTCTCATCAGAGCTCCCTATCTCTTTTCCGACCCGTGTCACCCTCAAAGCTTTATGATATTGTACTTAGTGTGAAGCCCTTCATTTTGTTACTCTGATTTTTAAAAGGGCTTTTCCAGCTTGAAGTCAAGTCATTACTGCCATTATCAATAGCTCCTTAACAAATGGAATTGTACAAGCTTCTTTTAAACTTGCTATAGTTTAACCAGTGTTAAAAAAGCATAATCTTGATCAGCATGACCTAAATAACTATAGACCCATTTCTAAATTATCTTTTATCTCAAAAGTTTTGGAAAAAAAAACTGTTTATTCACAGATTTCAATTTACTTGAGTACTTTTAATATTTTTGACTTGAAAATTCTGTAAGGACTTAAATAATGATAAAACTGAAATAATGTTTTTTGGTCCAACAACTGTATCTTCTGGCATTGTCAAGCAGCTTGGCCCCCGTCATCAAATGTACGCAACTGTGTGCGACAAGAAACCTTGGCGTTGTCTTTAATCCTACTTTGTCTTTTGATAAGCAGATCAATGCTGTTGTGAAAAGCAGTTTCTTCCAATTAAGTTCAATTGCTAGAATCAAGAAGATGCTTTCCATGAAGGACCTTCAGACAGTAATTCATGCATTTAAAACTTCATGGTTGGATTACTGCAACTCACTTTATCTGGGTTTGCCTAAATTATCAACCGAATGCAATTGGTGCATGCCCCCCCCCCACGTATTTTGCCAATTTATTTTAACATTGCATAAATAAAGTTTTGTCTTGCTTTTCAAAAAAAGTTACAAAACAACAACAATTATTATTATTATTATTATTATTATTATTATTATTTGGCAGACATTATAACAACAAAGCACAATTTAATTTAAAATTAATAAGTTAGCAAAATAATATTTTTGGGCCATTTTTGGAAACCCTTTCTTGGATCAGGCATGTATTGTTTTTATTGAATAAATGAATGCAGCTTTGCTAAGCAGAAGCGACTTCTTTTAAAACATTTGAAAATATTATGGATCCCAATCGCTCTGACTCATAACACTCGCACACATGAAAGAAAACGGATGGTGCTCTACTGCCAGTCAATAACTCGGTCGACAATTAATAGCAATTACTATCATCAAATACCAATGATTACAAGAACCTCTCTTCTGTTATACGGTATACTCTTCTTCGATGTTTGTTTTCACTGGTTTTCAAATCAGCGCCACCACTCTCACCCTTTTTTGGAACAGCAGCAGCTCCAGTCACGTGACTCATCTCATCTGAGACATGAGATGCAGTATTAAACAGTTATGACTGTCGGTGCTTGTTATGATTTCTGCGTATTTCTCAGGACATTTTTAAATGCTTCCACACTGCTTACATTTTTGCTGCATTAGTACGCAAATCTATTTGATCGCGTCACATCATTATTCAGTACAATTTATTATAATTTCGGTCTTTTTGCTTATTCGGCTGAACACCAAAATCACTTTTTATTTATTTATTTATTTATTTTTTGGCTATTGTCAGCTGCCGAACATTTGGTGGGTCCCTAATTGACAGCACAATGTATTGTAATTTATTTTTTTTATTTTTTTTCTAAGGTGGTCAGAACAAAAGTGTCAGACATGTTACTTGTTCAGATTACATTTTCTGGTGAAAATTCTTTCTTTCCTTTTTTCCAATGTTTTAATCATGCAGATAATTTGTAGGCTTTAAAAATTTGCTCATCAAATACAGCAGATTTTTAATGGTAAACAAGGTTCTGTTTTAATTCATGTTGAATTTTATGCTTTCAACTTTTCCTTGCTTCTTTTAACACCAAACCAATGCAATTACACTCGAGCTATTCATCACACACACACAACAAAAAAACATACACAAAAATAAACCAGGACTGGCTCTGGCTCTTGAGTAGGCCTATGAGTTCACCACTCCCCCCGCTGACATACAACATGCACGCTCCTGTTCAAGTCCACCCGTCCCACAGGGCCTGAGCTGGAAGCCTCTTTTTCTCTCCATCTCTGTCTGTCTCCTTCACCCTGTCACAGGTCCTACCAATCAATGTTTTAAGCCGCAGGTTGCCTGATTTATCTGGCTTCCTACAGGCACCGTCACCTCCACAAACTGTAAAAGATCAATTTACACAACTCCGCCACCAGAGCGCTATTGACATAACACGGGTGACAGCCTCTCGTCCTCTCCCGATCTTTTTCCAACATGTATCTCCTTCCGCCTTTCTTGTTTAAGAGGTTTAGGTCAAAAGGATGATTCGAGAGGCAAATGTCAAAGGTCACAAATGTGATCTTTAGCCTATCTGCCCTGAAAGAGGCTGTGCTCTCTATATCGATGAGCTCTCACCAAATACTGACCCACAACTGTGCAGAGTAGAGACAGCTGGGCACAGTCCTGCAGTTGATGATAACCCAGGCCTGGGGCAGTGACTCTGCTCCATCTATGAAAGACAACTCAGGAATTCTTTCATTTGAGGTATTACACATGCTCAGTGGAGCAATATTGATTTTTTTTTCTTACTGCTTCCTCTGGGCTATGCTGCAAGCATAAATGTTTTGCCAATTTATCAAAGTTTTATCTGTGAGAAAAAGAGAGAAACAGTAAGGATGGAGAAAGGAGCGAGGGAAGGTAGAAAGGAAGAGAGGAAGAGATCGAGAAAGACAAACTAAGAGATATGGACAGCGATACCGCATACATCCTCCCCTGGCCATGTGTCACTGCCTCTCTGCCTCTCTCCCTCTCTCCCAGCAGGGGACTGTGGGAGGAGAGGCTGGCATTTATAAATAAAACCATATGGCGAAAAAACAATAACGTGTGGACGTGTAATTGCTAATTGCATAACAGTGCACCGAGTCTTCCTCCTTGTTTCACTGGAGATGCTTAAATAGGTTCAGCAGAGCCATTTATGAGCTAGCACCAACTACCCACGATGCCAAAGAGTCACTGAACAAACAGTATACACAGACATACGCTATGTTACTTCTGAGATTGTGGTTGAAACATGTCTACACAAATAGTTTGTCCTATTTACACACATTCACATAGTTCCAAGCTCCATATGACTGTCTTTTTTAGTCTGTGGAACACAAACCTTTATGTAAATCGTTGAAGAATATCCTTGCCATTATTTTCAACGTGATGCCAGTGAATACAATCCATACAATTCATGCTCTATATTTCAGATTTTGTAGAACCTTATAATAATGTTGCACTGAGATCATACTGAAAGTTGTATCTACCCTAGTTTCTTAAATGTGTTCATAACGAAGCAATAATGTCCAAGTTGTGAATACATAACTTTAGATTGCTCTTCTGAGTTGGATCTTTTCAATGAATTGGTTGCTCTCTGAATTTATGTTATGAACTATCCGAATTGCTAGTTCACAAAACTGGTTTGAATTATTGTTCACAAATCAACTATATAACTGCTATAATCGGAAGAGAATTTTATCGAAAAGTCTTCTAATCTTGACAAACTATATATCGTTGGAAAGGTCTAAGACTCCCAAATATATATTTGTCATATAATATATAATGTTTTTTGTTAAAAATTATGTAGGAAAAGTAATAGATTAATTTATGACAAGAGTGCACCCTTAAGGAGTTCTGACCTTTGTTTAAAAAAAAATACTTCTTTGTTGCCTTTTTCTCTATCACATTTTAGAAATCATCAGAATCAACTGAAAACTTAAAATCTCAATATTCATCCTTTAAAACCTATTTTAAAATCAGACATTGCATTACCATGTAAATGGTACATCAATATCATGTTACAATGATATTGTTTCATTATCATGTTTTCATTCATGAATCATAAACATTTAAGTTTGGATCATGCAATATAAAGTCTATGTTCAAAAATGTGAGTGACATGTGACAAAAATGTGAGTTTTTTTTATGTGTAAAGCCCAAAGTATATACTTCCATTTTGCTGTTAATTCTTGTATGTACAGCAGAACACAAATCATTTCAAAGTATACTCAATTTAATAGAGTGCACAAGCACAGCCAGTTGACACTATAGGTACACTATATTTTCATCTCTGTCCAATGTCTGCAGTATTTTTATGATGGACCATCCCTGTGTAACCTTAAACTAGAATTTGGGGTACAGCTTAACCTCCTCACACAAGTGCTTGTCAATACAGCCATCTATTATTGTTGATCTGCCTACTATATTGATTGCAAAGTATGCCAAGCATTCTGTATGCATACCATATGCATAAAACTTTACTACACATTGGGCTTAAAGCTACAGTCCATGGAATACAAGAAATTACTATCAATAAGCAAAATTTTGAGTTTATGGAGGGAAAACGTTTAGTTAATAGTAAATATGTGTTCTCTAATCTTAAAGTGTTACTCATAATTTATATTTTAAGGTCAACTATCCCTTTAACAAACAAATATGGTAAAGCTTTAAAGTTCAAAATCAGGCCAAACTGCATTATAATGTAGCATACTGTGGAATTTCAGTTTGAATCCAATGGAATTCCACCTGCCTCTGGGAATGATCGGCATTGATAACCACCTCCGTCGGCTTGTTACAATAGATAAAAGCTCAATTAGATTATGTCTCATTAGTCCAGATCGTATTCCAGCAGACTGTTACAGCTGGACAATGAGAACGCTTTCACTTTCTTAATCATTTTGGTTTTGATAAGGATATAGCAGTAGAGGTGAGGTTACAGGGGATGCCTGGTAATAAAGCCTCCGTTTAATAATGTAATCTTAAATTACAGTTTAATTACAGCTGCTTAGTCACAGGGGATGCCCTGTAATTCAATCACTGGCCTCCAACTACTGTATCACACAAAGCCTTATCGCACAGTTTTAGCCTGGATATGAATGGCCTGTTTCGGGACTGTGTAATTGGACTGAAGTCTCAAGCTGCACCGCTCTGGACTTTGCCAGTGGACCACTTATGGTCAGTGTTGGGAAGGCTACTTTGGAAATGTAATAGGTTACAGATTACAAGTTACCCTATTTAAAATGTAATAATTAGTGTAAATATTCCAATTACTCTATTAATGTAACTGATAACACTACTTTTTACTTTTCTAAATACCTAATGTTTTCAGCTGTTTTATTATTTTGAAACATTTATAGTTGGCAGGGTTTACCTTATAGTGGTACTCAACACTGATTACTGTCAGACTTTCAGAATCCTTCTTCACTTGATTTGAGATATTAATAATTTAACTGTAATGCACAGCCACCTTTAGCACCTCTTTTGTAATACATAAACCAAAATAGGAAATAAAACAGTTTTCAAATAAGCATCTGTCCTATTCTGTGTCCTCAACTCCTGAAATCTCGTCTCATATTTAAATTGGTATGTGTGGGAAAATATTCAGATTTAACCAACGCTATCTCACGACCAATTCGTACATATTTTACGAGGTGGCTTATTCGATTTTATACGACCCCAGTGACGGTTAGGTTCAGGGGCGGGGTTAGGTGTAGGTCATTCGTACAAATTCATACGAATTGTGCAACTCGTAAAATACGTAAGATTAGGCAACAATTACGAATTGCCGTGAGATCGGGTTGGATTTAACCCTCTTTGTAATCATTAACATCTAACAAGTAACTGTAATTTAATTACACATTTTGTTTCTCAGTAACTGTAACAGATTACAGTTACATTTATTTTGTAATTAAATGATGTAATTAAGTTACATGTAACTAGTTGCTGCCCAGCACCGCTTATAGTCATCCGTTGCCTTTGTGTCCTGTAGATCACGTAGAGAGAGAAAAAGAGAGAGACCACCAAGCTTTTTAAAATTGTATCAAACATTCCCCAAAGAACACCAGCAATAGGAAGCAAGAGGACTAGAAGGCATGGAAGGGCTTTTTTCCCTCCCTCCCGTCCCCAGGTCAGAGTCCACGTACGCAAATCCAATTTGTCTTTTGTTTCCCGGCTCTGATTCCTTTAGAGACCCCATCCCATGGATTTTATGCAGCGAGGAAAATGTAATGCTTTTCATAAATTTCTGGAGGGAAAATTAGGTTTGCAGAGAGGCAACTTCATTTCGGCAGGGACTTGTGCTCGCTCAGGCGGGTGGGCTAGTATCGGCCAGAAGAGGGGAGGCGCTGACGTGTTTGCAGAGTAGGAAGAAGAAATGAAAACCCAAACGCAGTAGCTGAGTCAGCGTGATTCACTCTGCCTGTTATTACTTTTGCACAGAGACAGCGCACTTCATAAGGTCTTCAGATGTCTTAGGTTCGAACACACTTCTAAATAGAAGCAGGGAGCGCTCTGTCTTTCTCTCCCCAACCTGTCTCTGTCTTTATTTTCCTTTTTACCCCCCCCCCCCACCATTTTCTTCAGCTACTCTCCTCCCAAATGTATCAGACAGGAAGTGCAGCCGTAGGGAGAGGTAAACAGATTCCTGTCAAAACTAGTGAGCGAGGAAAAATAAGAAGTGCGCAGCACAACACAACCTCTGAACCCGCCGCCGTCTGGTTGGCTGTGTGGGCCGGGGAGTCAGGGTTGGAACAGACATGAGAAGCGCACGGGGCCAGGTGAGGCATGCTGGGAAGGCACCCCATTCTGGGAGCATTTACACCAAAAGCTGGCTGACTGACCCCCCTCGCCTGCACTTCTACACCACCGAACAAATCCATTTTCATGTCATGCTGTCACCACGTCGGCCAGAACACACATCTGTGCCTGGACATCCTTGACAGCACATTGCTGCAGGACTCATAAACAGCAATGGGCCTCTTGCCGAGAGCTCTATGAATGATAAATCTGACATGCGAACTCTCATCTTTACATGTGACATAAACACAGTCATATATGGCCACGAGGGGAAATGTAATGGAGGAACACAGTGGGAGTTGAGACACGAAGCGCATCGTAGCGTTATAAAGTGACTGTTGAGATGGGTTTTGGCTTCGTTCTCTGTTTTGAGACAGGGTGATTTCATCTGAGCTCATCATCATGATCTGCTCCTCTGGGTTCCAGCCCCCTGGAAAGACTTTGAGTGACAGCTGACACCTGCTTGCAAAGGACTACATAACCCCAACCCCCATCCTCCACATTACCTGTTGAAATATACACAATCTGTACCAACCCAGTGAGTATCAAATTTGTTACTAAACATTTCTGGGACTTTATAATATTAGGTAGTGCAAAATTCTAAATTTGAAGAATTGGATCCCAGTTCGTGAATCTGAATCGAATTGGCTATGCCCCACTAGAACCTAATTAGAATTTGGAAAGACTTTAAATTTAAATTCCATACAGGTACACCACTGTACAAAAGTTACTCAATAGTTGATAGAATGTTATACAATTATTTTTCTAGGATGCATTAAATTGATCAAAAGTCATAGTAAATACATTTATTAAATTATTTATTTTAAACACATGCTGTTCTATTGAATATTCTTTTCTTTCTTAAAAAAAAAGGATCATGATTTTCACAACATCAAGCAGGACTATTTTGAACTATGGTAATAATATTAAATGTGAGCACCAAATCAGCATATTACAAAAAGTTAGGCTTTGCGATCACAGGAGTAAATTATTAAAAAAGAAAAAAAGAAACTATATTTTTTAAATGGTTTTATTTTGAAAGAATTAACATTAAAAAGCTGTATGCAAGCTAAAATGTAAGCTGTATTCCTGGAAATGCAGTTTTATCAGCCCCTGCATTGCAGTATTATCTACCTCTAAATCCTTAATTTGAAAAAAGTACAAAATTGCAGTAATATACATTTCTTTAAATTTCAATTTATTTTCATTTTGGTCCCTAACATTCAAATTCAACTTGCAATTCTGCATCATGCTTGTTCATTCAATTCAAATTCACGAACTGAACTTTAATTTCAAAAGCATTTCCAATTCATTTCAGAATGGAGCACCCTGATGTGCATGGAATTTTCCACTATTGGATGTGGTATTATTGTATGTATGGGAGCATACTGTACATGGAAAAAGTTGTGCTAAATTGGTTTGAAATATCACTCTGTAGTGTTCTTTGCTGTCATTTGACCCAGTACACTGTGAAGAAAATCCCCCTCTTACTCTCTTTCTCTCTCTCTCTTTCTACTTCACACACGGATGTACTCGGTCACTCTCACAGAACTGTAGCAGGTCTTGGGCCTCATAAAGCATCAAAATCAATTTGTTTTAAAAACACGTTTTTCAGAAACTTATTAGACGCTTCAGAGATATATCATACACCTTCGACCCGCAAAGGATGAAAAACGGCAGGTGCAGCGGCAACCCATTTCTCCAGCCGTGCACGGAGCTGCCGCAGCCCTGCCGCTGGGGAGCCGTAAAACAGGCGCACAGCCCCGGCAGGGCCCGGTGGCGGACGGCACACTCGCTTTGCTACCGGCCCTGCGCCCGCATAAATCAAGATAATTCTCTGCAAGCCTTGAACTCTGACCTTACCACAATTCATGGGGACGTGAGCAGCAGCAGCAGCAGCCGTGGCAGAAGGGAGGAAAGGAGTGAATGGGGATAGGAAGAAAAGAAAGGAGAGAGATAGAAGAGAGAGAGTCCATTGGTGGGGCAATGCATAAACGAGTTGAAGAAAAAAAAGAGGGGGGTTACTGAGATTAGTCACCATCCAGATTGGGCCCCACTGCATTTAAATGGTCCCTCTTTACGAGCCATTTATCTTCCACTCTGGCCATTTTCATTACACCAGAAAGCAAGTCGCAGCTACCAGCTGGATTCTACTGCACACTGAAAATTAATAACCTCCCCCCTTCAACATCCTCACAGCCTTTACTGTCTTACCCTCTAGCTTGCAAACACGCCACCCATCCCCCCGTTCCTTCTGAAGGTCCCTGCATATATGCAGGGTGGAAGTGCTCTCTCAGGTTTTGTGGCTATTTGCATCCTTGCATCTCCTGCAGTCTTTCCATTTTTTTTCTCCACTCTCTTAGTCCTTTGCCCTTACCTCCGCAACCTGCTCCCTGTATATCTTGCCCCCTCAACACAAACAATTCATCCTGGTCTTTTAAAAATTTCCCAGCTTCCCTGTGTTGCTGGGAGTAGAGAGAGATGGCAAGAAAAAAACAGGGTGAGTTCTTTCATTAATTCATTTGCCCTGGTTTCTTTTGCTCTAGTATGCATCGGGGATTGACCCCCTTGGCTTGCTGGAAGAGCACTGTGAGTTGTGCCATTTCACTGCCAGTTTTGGTAATATAGACATGCTCTATGTACTAGAGAAGGACTGTGAGCCAGGAAAATGTGTTGCGTTAACAAAACAGTCTTTTCTGTAGGATCCACCCCAAATTGAAACCATACACATCCACCTGTGCTCAGCCCCTGATACAAATATGAGGAGTGAAGCCCATCTATGGAGAGGAACAAACTAAACTCTGCTTTAGGCCAAAGCAGGCAGGCCAGCTGAATTCTAATGCCATATGATGTTTTCACATCTAAATGTACAATATCTTTCGCTAAAAACTCTTAAGTCCTCAGCAGTGTTCTAAAACTGGGTTAGCTACTTCCTTGCCACCAACCTACACAAACAGTTACCTTCTAAGGCAGCATCAAGGAACCTTGCAAGTGACGGATTTTAACTCCGTTATAAAAGTAGACAGTTTTATGTTTTGTGTGTTACTGAGCTAACTGTGTGATAATCAGTAAGATTTATATATTGTTGATAATTGTAAATATTTTAATAAAAAATATTTATAAGTCAACGTTTCAATGCATTCTCAAAATTGCCTTCTCTGTAAAGGATACATAAAGGATATATATGTTGCTTCAGAGTTGCTTGCAGCATGATTACATTGCGTATCTTATAAGAGAACTTTTCACCTTCACCTTCATATGACTTTGAAAGTGTACTTTACTAGGTAACATACAAGGTAATCATAATTGGATTATTTTTACAATTTTAAAGCTACAGCAACAACAAGTTTTATTAAAGGACCTTTATGGACCAATATACGTATACATTTTTCTTAATTAATTAATAATATACCTTAACCAATGCTATTGTTAATGATTTAAAAATAGCTTCTTTTTTTAAAGGGTCTCACGAGAAAGCGGTGGCAATTAAGTATTAATTTGTACAATACGATTTGTATGGAAATGAATGATTTTCAGTAAAGTAAAGTTCCAGTGTACAGTGTACAGCATGCAAAAACATATGAATGAAATTAAAGAAATTCATTATTATTTCATTATTAGTTATTCACTAATTCATCCAAAATGTCAGATAGTTACAAATGGACAATTGCTATGAGAGTGTTTTTTTTTTATTTTTTATCCACAATCAGTGAGTGACAGTATCAAAATATAGCAGACCTACATTGCACAGGGAGCTGAATCTGTGAAATATTTTTATAAATCTGCCTAAATGAACCAATTCACTAGAATTAACTTTCTTTTTCAGTGCTATATGAGACATGGGCCATTTAGGACAAAGAGGTTCTCTTAAATTAATGCTACATAAGATAGAGAAGTAAAATGAAAAGCATTATTAATGTGTAAATAGCAGAACCATTCTCCCGATAATGTAGTAATGGTAGTGTTGCTATTTTAGTTAGTTACTCCCAAACACTGGCTTGCAATGCCTTAAAACGCTGCCTCAGAGGGCAGATTCGATTTTGGAAGTGAGCACTCATGTGAAGGCCCTTCAATGGACTCAAATACATCATCTGACCCAGCGGACTACATATACTATGGTGAGTCCTGACACCAACCCATGTCAGCCAACTCTCTGCCTGCTTCCACGGCTTCCCTGCAGAGTTAAAAGCTCACCCATTCTGGCGGACACTCACAGGTTCCCAGAGAAAAGCGAGAGCATGACCTTCAGCTGCTGTTTATCTGAGCTTCATCTGCATGACATCACGCCTGCTGCCATGATCTCCACACTGGGGCGCAGGCAGATGGAAATCAATGAAAGTGCTGCTTACATCCAAGCCAGCATGTAAATCATTCAGGCTGTTTAAACAGCTCTGGCAGTGGGGCGTAAGAAGCTCAGCCTGCCTGCGGGCACGGAGCTGTCTGAGAACTTCTGCTGACCCGACCGGTCGCAGGTCCCATGCCCACGTTACACGATTGGTCGAGTGCTGCACCACTGAGAGGGGCTCAGAGAAGTTAGGCGACCCAGATGGTCTCCTTTAGGTCTAGAGAGGAATGAAAAGGCAAGGGCTGAGTCTTTTCCCTCTTCGAAAAACCTCGGTCTTTCTCTTTCTCCGTCTCTGCGTCATCCCCCATCCCTATCTCCCCTTCGCTGTTGAAGCTTCAGGCTATCAGTGCTGCACTTCAGCATCAGCAATTCAAAGAGACAAAGGAATGAAAACAATCTTTGGAACTCCATGAGAAGAGCTAGAGAGAGAGAAGATGAAGGTAAATAAAAGCCAACGCTTGATGACGCGTGGAACAAAGATGGTCCTCTGTACGTGTTACCGTGGGGACTGTGTTTGTGTTGAGGGGTGGCCGCGTGTGGCAGTGCCTTTTGTCCCCCCACCCCTCTTATCCCCCCAATGGAGAGCGCCAGGGAGCCGGTCGATCAATACCGCAGCCATTCCTCCTGCTCACCGGGGGAGCCGACCACACCGACAACACACCACTTCTCTTTCATGAGACTTGCCACAGAAGAAGAGAGGGAGAGAAAAGATGAGTGAAAGAGAGAGATGCCTTTGGTGGAGGGGGGTGTCCTGAGACACAATGGCTGGAGAATGAGAGGCTAAGGGTCCGAGCCCCCGGCGCTCGAGGAGGAAGCAGTACAAAGTGCACCTGCGTGCAGGCATTTTATCTATGCAGGCCTGTTTTAACAGAGCAGAGAAACTTTCCAAGCCCCTGAGTTGCGTTTAAAGCCAAAACATTTCAGACACTTCTTTTTACGTCTTACTTTTTCGCTCCCCCTTGTGTTTGGAAAATAAACATTATTCTCCTTTGGGAGATGCCCCGCTGTGGCTGAATATTGTAAGTAGTAAAATTCCAATTAGCTAATGACCAAAGCCATTGACTCATGCCATATCGACCGCATATATGTGTGTTTAAGTGTTTGCGAGAACACCGTAAATGAGAATTTGTGTGCACACACTTTCGCCTTGTTCCATTCCCAGCTCTAGCTCCTTTTTTTTTTTTTTTTTACAGTCTACCGAACACAGAGACCTCATTCAGTCGGGATGTAATGCTCTCTGCCGTCAGGGTCTTCGAGGAAACCCCTGCAAGTACACACACACACACACACACACACTCACGCCTTCCAAGAGTAGTCCAGTCCAGTGCTACACAACAGATTATATTTCATGGCTTGCTCCGGGAAAGATTAGTAGCACTGTACCACTGTGTTTGGCAGCTGGAATGTAGAGCACCACTGCTTGACATACTGAGGACACTCTATCACAAATAAAGAGTCATCTATAAAAGCTCAGCATGTCTTCTGTAATATAGGTATTCGATAACACGGTATATAAGGCCATAATTATAATAATAAGCCTTTACAAAGCTGATGATTTGCAACCAACTGTAATGAGCAATGAAGGGGAAGTCTAACGTATGATTAACTGCCTCGTAAAACACGAGTCGTACTTCACAGGTCTGCTTTTCTTATTTGAGTTAATACTGCCACTTCGTTTTACTCATTTTTTTCTGAGCATTATATTCAATCTGTGATTACTTTTTACTTCCCTGCTTTCTTGTTTTGGAATTTATTTTAAGTATTTGTTTTCCTTGCTTGATTATTAGTTTACTTCACTGTTTTATTTAGTGAGTTTTAGTACTTTGTTACTTAATTAAGGCGTTTCTCCAACATGCCTAATGCCTTTATGGAAGCCCTTTTCTGACACATAAGAATGGATGAATGAATCAATCAATAAATAAAATCATAAGTCATAAAAAGTTTAATTTATGAGATACTAAGTCATAATAATGAGATAAAAAGTCAAACGTATGACCAACTAAGTCATTATTATTAGATAGAGCTTGACATTATAAATATGAGACAAAAAGTACATCTTTGACATTTTGCCACAGGTTTGAATTTACCATAATTCTGGCGTATTTTCAGTTTCAGGTCAGGTTCAGGACTTTTTATTGAATAATTTTTTCTAATGTCACAATTTTGACCTTTTATCTCGTAATTATGACCATATTTTTATGCCATATGTGGTGTTAATTTGCTTCCATACTCAGAACATGGTATTGAAAAATGCATGTACTGCTCATTTTGCAATACCAACTAAAGTAAACGGTCAATTTCATTACATTATGTAACATAATGGAGCCAGTTTATTTCTCTATTTACAGACAATGTGTTATAAAATATGAGTGTTTTTCTCTCCAACTATCACTGTATTGAATTTTAAACTTTTTTTTTTTTTTTTTTTTAAAGTTCATCAAGCCTTGAAAGCTGTGTGAAGATAAATATGGCTGCATTCCACAAACCCTCACAGCATGAGATGCACAGAATGAGGGAATGACATGTATGCACACACACACATACAGCAGGGTGCTTCTGTTCTACTTACATTTACATTAATCTGAAGAATTTATGTATCAATGCCTTGTTTACTGAGCATCGGAGTAGATTTATTTACTTCTGCCAAAGTGTTCAGTAATAGAGCAACTGATGTGGGATGCAGCATCTACGGCAGGGACAGAGCTGAACAATTTAGTGTTTGTATCACATTACCTTCCAAAATGAGACACTAACATGTGGCCATGGTATCAAACCTAACCAGCTGAATTAATAAATATAATTAATAAACATTATTATATATTATAAATAAAAGTGTTGTAATGCTTTGACTCAAATATATATATATATATATATATATCTGTTTATTTGCAGTTCTGAATCAGTTTAAACATTCCTTCAACTAACAATAAAAAAAGAGATTCTGAACAGCTCAGTCATGCTAAGGACCAAATGGTGTGTGTGTTTACAGGTACTGGGTTATCGGACAAAAACATCTTCAGCTTGATATAAAGACAATAAAAGTTAATGGAAAGTCCCCACTTTGGCAGAAAAACAAATATGTGCCTGCATGTGCCCTTTCTGGGCAGGGTTATGATGATTGTTTGTGAGTGGGTCAGCCCACTATTTTGCTCTGATCATCTCCACTGCACATGTACATATACACACACACACACACACTCGTCTGGTCGACCTCTCTTCACCGGTGAGTCACAGTGCCAGCAGGAGCCTGCTTCTTCCCAGAACCCCCTGCTGACTGTTTTTGACAACAGCAGAGAGCAACAGAGTGATCAGAGAGACAGAGAAGGGGAGAGAGCGGGAAGATGACAGGATGAGAGGAGAGTGAGAAAATAGCACAGCGGACAGAAGTGTCTGTCAGAGTTGATGAAAAGAGGTAACGAGAGCAATAGGGTACACAACACGTGTTGTAGACCAAAGTATAATGCGCACTAGCAACATACAAGCATCATCATGCCAATTCAAAGCATCAGACGGCCGAGCCACGTGATTTTGAAAGAAATTTAATTCCCACTTTGTATTAGGTGGCCTTGACTACTTTGTACTTGCATCAAAAAAGAAATATAATGTTATTTTGTTCATATTGTACTGCAAAACACTTTTTCTGCTATTGAGGTGGCATACTGGTAAGGTTCGGTTATGTTTAATCTACCAATGATCTTTGTGTGTGTGTGAATCACAAATAAATTATTATAAATATCTCAGTGTGTGCATGGTGATCATTTATTGTCAAGTGAATTTGCAATTTTGCTTGGTTTATAAAAAATTGCGTAGCAAAATTTTTAGACTACAATAACAACAACAACAACAACAATAATGATACTACTACTACTAATAGCAATAAACTTTACATTAATTTTACATTACTATTTAACTTGTACTTTTTACATTTAAACTTACAATATATATATATATATATATATATATTGTAAGTTTAAATGTAAATCTTTAATGTCTGTTTACTTTATTTATTTATTTATTATTATTATTATTATTATTATTATTATTATTATTATTATTATTATTATTATTATTATTATTATTACACTTCACACATAATGGAATCCATACTCATTGTATGCATTCCACTAGGATTCTATTAGGCCTTGTGGCAAATGGACATTGATCAATTATTTATATCCTCTGTGTTTAATCAAATCAATCAATCAATCAATCAATCAATCAATCAATCAATCAATCAATCAATCAATCAGTACTGCCTGGAATGTCACAGAAGATCTGGTGATCTGTCTCCAACTGTAACACTCACTTCACAGGTCTGTGCTGCCGTCATATTTCTTAAGTAAAATATTGTTTTTATCATGATCATATTTCAAATGTTCTGAGCTATTAAAAAAACATAAGGCTCTTATAATAAATACAATGTAATTAGATTAAGCTGTCTTTAAAACATGATGAAGAAGAAGTTTTCCCAATTCTCGGTCTGGATTTGTGTGTTCTATTCCAGGTTCTGAATAATAGTGCTGGTCCAGACCTTGGCTTTGCTACGCTGCTGGACAGCCTTTAATTTATAGACCAATTTATGGGTTTCTGTAGAAGACAAGATACAAAGATCCTTTCAATGCTGTTATATTGCTGATGTACCCAGTCAGTCACCGTAAAACTCCCTCTGACTCCCTCTCTCCCTCAGAACACACACATCTTCAGTCATAACTCCTGAATAGATGACTTCTGGCAGGAAAAGAAAGAAGACTAAAAATAAAGGCAGAGGAATAGCAGTGAGGGACAAGTCTGTTCTGTTGATCCTGACAAAATAATAATGCTTTTTTTTGGGGAGTATCTGTCAAAAATATTTTCATGTCAATTATGAATGTCACTTTTTAATGATTAGGAACTAGTTCATTGGACAGATAAACTGGTATCATTTAACATCTTAGCAATGATTTGTTGCAAATGCTGCAAAGCCATTCAGTTTTATATTCCAATATTTTTCTTTCAATCGAGTCCATAAAGTATTTTTTTTGGGAACGGGACACCAAAACCACAGGTATCTGAAATGCAAGAACATCAACAGCCAGTGCTAATAAGCAGCAAAGGAAAGGAGCGATCAATGACATGCCAAAGTTTTTACTATTGCTATTTTTAAAAATTATTATTTGTATTATGTCATCCTCTACATCAAAGTCATGTGATACAACACATAAAAATTTATTAACAAATGCATAAACGAATGAACTAACGAATGGGACTACATACTCTAATGTAATTGAGTCAAAGTCACAAAATATTTTAGAATATCAGCTTATTTGATATTTTATGTCAAGGCAAGGTTATTTCAATGTCAATTCAAAATGTCATGTGGTATGATTCTTCAAAATTGAATATTTATTAATTAATAATTAATGATAAACAGTACTTATTACCTTTAAAATTACACACATGTATTATAGCTAAGTATGCATTCAGAAAACATTTTATTGTTTTTTGTTTTACTTCGTAAAATATTTTTTTTATTTTTATTTTTATTTTTTTATCACAGACACACTTGTTTGTCATTGCCCCACATAATTAAATTATTTAGCTTTCCATTAGCTTTCCATTTTCCAATTTGCAATCTGTCAAAGCTAAGAGCTACAGTTATAGGTGCTCAGGATGTTATCGACCAGAAGAGATCCACACTAACACCTACCCAAAACCACCTGCCAAGTGCTGCACACACAATATGTAATGAACGGGCATTGTTCTTACTCCATAAACTTGTCAAACCTTCCTCATTTCACCCTCTTGCCTTCTCACCAAAGGTCTTTTTTTTTTTTTTTTTTTTTTTTTTTTTGCAGAGAGCAGTTAATAAATACATCAAGATAAAAAGTGCTGTGCTATTAAAATGGAGAGAGATGAAATATGGATGAAGAGATGGAGCTTCAGGTGTGTCAGATGTGATTTAATATAGTTGTGGCGGCAGCGCCCGGGGAGAGAGAGATTACCGCGGGGACGGCGGACAGACAGCGTGACATTTGACCCCACAGAGCAGGCGCACCGCTTATAGTGCTGAGCAGAGCTGTATGGATCCATGTGAGGGAGAAATGGATTTACTGATCAACACCCACATCAATCTGCCTACAGTCTGCATGTGTTGGTGTACGTGTGAGCGAGAGAAATGTGCTGTTTGTGTCTGCTTGTTCATGGATGTGAAATCTTTTAGCGTTTGACAGGCTGTTTTAATGAATGCCTGATTTCTGTGTGGTTTAATGGGTGTAATGGTGTCAGACGCTAGGACCTCATTTACACCTGGAATTAACATCTGTCTGATCGGATCACAAGTGGACTGCACTAAACACAAGTGTAAATGAGGTACAAAGTGGAAACACATTGGATCACTCAAACTGTTTTTGGAAGTGGTAGGGATTACATGTGGCCACATCTATTTTCAGTCTAAATGTTAAAATGTCCTGGGTATTAATATACTCATGTTCACAAGTTCCATTGTTACCAACATAATTCAATGATTTGGTGTTTCTCGAAACTATAGTTCAAACGAACATTCGCAAACAGTGTGGAAAATTTATGTGGTTGGAACTACAGCTCTCAATATATATATATATATATATATATATATATATATATATATATATATATATATATATATATATATATATACAGTGCGTCCTCAATATGCATAGTTTTACATGAGAGCATGTGCATAAAGCCCAGTGTATGACATAAAAGTGTACCCACTATGAAGGAAATATCAAAACATCAAATAATGAAAAATTAGATAGAACAAAAAAATTGTAAATTAGACGTCAGTTGCCATTTTCAGTACAGAAGCATCTCAGAGATCTCAAATCAATTATAAGTTAATCCACCACATGTGTGTGATGTTATTAACAATGGCCCTATATTGTTGAACTACTGTGGTTCAAATGATGGAGATGCGCTGTGTTCGGGAAACAGACGTGACTAGCTAGTTTCCATTACAATGCATTGCACTATGTTGGTTAATCAGCGATTGTGGGAAGCACACCTCTGACAAGCTCAAAAGTGTCCAAAACCACACTAAAAGGCTTAGGCTGGTTTAAGATGTTGCTTTTAAAAACTCATACCCATTTATGTTTTATAATAAAGCAATTACGTGGATGTGGCTTTTTTATTGTTATACTATGTATAACAGAACAGTTAAAGAGTACGAAATACTTTTTGTTTCCAGCCCTGAAATGTGAAATGAGCTCCTGTGTAACTTAAGATCATACTTATGCATTAAACTCAAAACTGTTTTTTTTTTTTTTTTATAATAAGTGTGTTGATTATTACTGAAACTAAATGCTTTTTGGAGAAATTACCAATATTACATTTATTGAAAGGTCCCTGCTCTCCCTTAGGTGATGAATTAAGCCGTACAATCAGAGACTGATCAGTGGTCACCGGAGATGCATTTGAGACGCCTGTTAATACCAGTTGTAAACAGGCCAAGACATTTAATCACATCTTCTTAATGTCAACAGCTCAGCTTAACCTGTGTTTTTTTTTTTTTTTTAAAGCATATTGCTTATGTCCTTGTTGTTACACAGTATTTTCAAGATGGATTTTCCAGGACTTCTTGACAGCCATCATTTACTTTCTGTCTCTCCCTTCCCCCTTCCCTCTTTCTCTTCTTCCCCTCACTCTGTCAAACTGTCTCTACATGAGCATCTCTATAATCTAAAACCACCCCAACATGATAAATATCTGGACTTGTTTAGTGGTGCGTGTATGAGTGTGTAGTTTTGGCATGGGACAGGCAGGCTAAGAAGGATTGCAGAAGTGTCCTCTGTAAGTGCTGAGTCGTCATTATGCAGTATCTCTCGACTGTCGTGCTTTTAACCCCATCATTAAAGGCGGTCTGTAATATATGCACAGAGCAGGTCAGAGTGGCAGTGTTAAAGCAGTCACTGAACGTTTGCTCTCCTTCTGCTGTGTCCTGTATTTTTTTCCCCCTCCTGACACTAACCTGAATGTCTTTTCAAAGCACTTTGCCATGTTTTCACCCTGACAACCTGCTGAACAGATCTGGTTAAAGAGGCTTACATGTTATTCGCAATCAAAATGAGCATAAAGGAGTTGTAGAGCTAGTGAAGAAATCTTACTTTTGATTAGTAATATGTATTGCTAAGAACTTCATTTGGACAAATTTAAAGGTGATTTTCTCAGTATGTAAATTTTTTTTTTGCACCCTCAAATTCTAGATTTTCAAATAGTTGTATCTCAGTGAAATATTGTCCTAACCTAACATCCATATGTCAATGGAAATCTTATTTATATATCTTTCCGATGATGAATAAATCTCTCTTTTCTATTGACACTTAAGACTGGTTTTGTGGTCCAGGGTCACAAATGTAGTTATTAATATGTTATTATTGTGTTATTACAATGTATTATCCATCACAGAATGGCTGGAACTGTGAAATGAAAAGTTAAACATGCCTGCTTGAAATTAGCAATCTGCTAGACGACAGGAGCAACAGACAGGCCTCAGTGGGCATTCAGTAGGGCATGAATGACCTGCCCTGACCCTGAATCCTCATAGGTGCTCACACTAACAGCCTGTAATTCTATTTCCTGGACTTTATGTGTGACTTTAATGTTGGATTTTAATGGCTGATCCTGACCCCCCAGTCTTGACTTCATCTTCCTCATGACTCTATCTCGTCTCAGAGCCGCAGGCCAGCGCACTTTCGCACAGACAGGCTTCAATGGTCAACTACAAAGACACACACATATACACAGCCACACAACACACAGATCAGGGATAAGTCCAATGATCAATAAATGTAGTCGGTATCTTCACCAACGGTAACAACAGGTTTGAAGCAAGTTATTTCTATCTTTGCTGAAGTGTTTCAGAAATACTGTATAAGCATACATTTATGTAAAATCGTTTTTAACACTGTAACATTCTTTTCAATTATTGCAATTTAAGATTGCAATTTAATCACCCTTTCTGAATAAAATATATATATTCTTACTCACTTTTACCTATTTATGTTTGTATATTTGTGAGCTAAAATAACAACATGAAAACACTGTAATGCATTTAATGCTTCTTTGATATGTTTTAAATATTGCAACATTGCGCATTGGGGAACACGAACACTGGGACCTCCAATACTCCAAACCCAATTCAACATTATTGGAAGCTCTGCAATTGGGCTTTAACCAACCGGCGCACCTGAAAATTGAAAATTTCCTAATTTTCCTACTCTGACTAAAAAGTACGCCTGGCACAGTGGCCCTGACGAATTCCTCAGGTTGCTGTTGTCAAGGACGTCAGGATCTGTTTTAATTCAGCCTGCTTCCCATATCTCACCGCACTGGCTATTCATTAATAATGTGTTTTAATTAGCTATTAGTTAACATGTTCCTAGTGTCAGAGATATGACGAGGGAGTCCCAGTGGGGGGTATGGGGGTGTGGGGATGAGGCCTGTCTCTCTCTCGTTCCTTTTCTCTCTGTAGAACAATTACTGGAGAGTGCTATTACACCGATCGCTGCCTTATTAATGGCTGTTCACTTGTGAGGCAAATCATTGTACAGCTAGACAATGAATGGAGAAGACCTCCACTGTGTCACACACACACAATCACACACACACACACACACACAGCATACCTTCCCCCCGTGGAGTCCTATTGTGTTTCATCACCCTTACACCCGCAAACACACACAATCTGAGACCGGCTGTAGGAATTACATATCACACTGGGAAAGAGAGAAGGAGAGAAAGAGGGAACGAAAGAGAGAGACAGAGATTAGAGCTAATTAGCATGAACAATAACAACAACAAACAGTAAGAGAGTGTGGGTCAGAGGGAGTCTTACAATGACGCTCTTAATTAGGATTGTTTACCAAGTGACACGGTTCATTTTCAATACACAGGGGCCCAACTACTGAATACCAACACACCCCTACAGCATAAACACACACTGTACTTACATGAACACATAGCCAAAATGACACATATATAGTACCTATGAAGACACCTAAATGGATATTTTGTGATCAAAATGACAAATACATGGAAAGGCAGATGTATGTCTATCTTTTATTTAAACTAATAACAGCTTAAAAAACATTTTTGTTATATCCAGGTCACATTAAAACTGTTCTGAAACAGATATCATGCCTTCTTAATTTATATTTGCTACTTTTATAATGCTACTTGTTTTGTATATATTATATTGTTTTATTTTTGTCCAAGATTTACACTTTCAATCTCAAGATTAAAATCCATCTTCATTTTATGAACTTTTTTAAAAATGGTTTTAAGAATTATTATGATTATCACACAGTTGTGTCATTCCACCACAACCTATTTTTTTCCTTTATTGTATACACAATACACTAGCTGTGGAATTACACCAAACTAATAAAGGAGTCAGTCATTTTATTCCAAAAATCACAGAACACTTTCCATCACAGAACACTATTAACAAGATGGAAATGACACAATGATAGGTAATCTAATACCTTAAAGAAAAAAAAAAATATATATAAAAGAACTATTGCCAAAATAGTTTTGGATGGCTGAAATCATTGACTGAAACATTCATGTTTAAATAGTGATTCTATGATAATCCATTTTGAGCTTCTATTTCTTGGATTGTGTGGATAAGCCTAACTAGGCAAACATGTCAGTAGTTTGGACACACTTTATTGTGACCAAAAATAATGACACGGTAACAATATGTAACATTTGTTTAGGTGAAATACCGAAAAGCAGCTCATTGTTGAAGAACTTCATTACAACTGGTTTAATGTATCACCTGAGAGCACAACACCCTGGACTACATAAAGAGTTTTCAGCTTTTGGCTAAACTCTAATTTCATCTTTGGTAAAAAATCATTTTGGTGCATCACTGGAAGATACACCCATGTGACATTATTCATAAAAACTCTGTATGCACAGAAAAATGACACTATTGCATGCAGCGTCAGAACTCTAATCTTCCACCCAAACCCCAGAGACCTGATGCTTTGCAGAGGTCACTCAAAACAGGGGCAAAAATCAAAGTGATTAAGGGCCTGAGGATCAATAAAGGCTTTATATTAGATTTACCCAGCCTTGCTGAATAACACACGGTCAGCAGAAAGAGGGTGGACTGGTTTTAAATGAAGTGATATGCAGCAGGCATGTGGAGATTGGACTTTATAAATCTTTAAAGATCCATCAGATTTGTGAGCAGTAAGGAAGAGGAGAAAGGAACTTGTTGGCAGGACTCTGCTCACAGCTCAGAGAACATTTCCTGTCTGTGACCAATCAGGTTAGACTTCTGTTAATCATTGAAGCTATTGTTAAAATATGCAGGTTGAAAGAGAGCCTCATTAACACACCAATACACTGTAAACACTCGGTGACCCATACACGGCTCATTCATGTACTTGATATACTGTACTGTACATTAGAATAGAGTTTCCATAACCATTGGGTCACAGCAAGAAGTAATGTGTTTCCCACACCTAGGATTAATTTATGCCATGGTACAGACTTTTCCCCTGAACTCTCATACAAACTTGTTTAAAAGTTTATATTTCATTAAGGCAATATACTGTATACTGTAGTACAGTATATGTGTTGTATTATGATCACAAGTTTGGGGTCAGTGAGATTTCTTAATGTTTTAAAAATAAGCTGACCAAAGCTGCATATATTTGATCAAAATACAGTGAAAATTGTACAATTGTGAAATATTATTGCAATTTAAAAATTACAATTTAATTGAACTGTTTTCCATGTTAATTAGAAAATCTGAATTTTCAGCAGCCATTACTCCAGTCTTTAGTGTCATATGACTAATATGACCAATTTCTTTCAGAAATCATTTTAATATGCTGATTTGGTGCTCATGTAACAAAGTATTATTGCTATCATCAGTTGAAAACATTTGTGCTGTGTTTTTTTTTTTTTAGCAAATATTTCCGTGTGAACAGGACTCTGATGATAGAAATGTAATCAGCATTTATATGAAATAGAGTTTGACAGAATTTTCAGAGTGTCTGAGAGCAGTGTGAATGGGCTGATGAAAATTCTGAGAAAGCAAAGCTCAACATGCTAGCATTGATGAAGAGCATTGGTCATATGAAAGGCATGGACTCCTGAAACCAGACGAAAACTTTCTCCTCTTGTGGCGCGTTGTTTTACAAGTGCTTTGTGAGTGGTGGATGGGAGCTGGTAATGGCAGGCACTTTGATGTGATCTAATCTACAGGCATAAAGGAGGCTGCGCTCTGTTTACGCCTGCGATCGGAATTATACAATCAATTACTGCCCCCCGCCGCGGCCAAAATGAGCAGGTCCAAAAGACAGGGGGAATTGGTTAAATGTTATTGTTGAGGAGACCATTATCCAGCAATCGGGGTGGTTAATTCAGGAAAATTACAATCATTACAAGACGAGGCCGGAATCAGGAGGAGGCAGCGATGGGGATGACCCCTCATTCATGACAAGTCTTTGTGTCTGTCTCTCTTTCTCCCAGTCACACACACACACACACACTTTAAATCTTCATCTTCGCTTTCCCCTCGGCTTGAGAACCATGAATGAAAAATAACTTGTTTTATGTTGCTTTGAATGATTCTTAAAGGTGTCATATAACGTTGCTAAAAAGATAGAATATGTTGTGTATTTGGTGTCATGTTTATGCAGTTTAATGTTCAAAAACACTTTATTTTCCACACATTGTACATTATTGTTGCTCCTCTGTGGCCCACCTTTCTGAAATGTGTAGATTTTTTACAAACCTCATTGTTCTGAAAAGTGAGGTGTATGCTGATTGGCCAGCTATCCAGTGCGTCTTGATTGGCTGAATATTTTAAGCTTGTGACAGACATTTTATGCCCCTTACCGTACTGTGATGCCATCTCCCGGTGCAACGCAACAAAACCAATAAAACCCATATTACAAATGGGGCATCTGTTGCATCCAGTCGGGACATATTAACTGATCATAATGACTTATACTGTCTTTTTAAGTGTTGCGATGCGTATCGAGCCACGTAAACATAAAACCATGTCTGCATTTGTCATCGGAGAAACGACAAACAAGTGCTCCTCTACAATATGTAAAACTCATGTTTGAACCATCAGTGGCAAATTCTTTAAATATAAAAAACGTACTTACAGACTGAGTCAGATGCGCCAGACTGTCCTTGCAAATTTAGAACTGCCCCACTTTTTTTTTAAACAGCCTTTGAGCACAGATGTATTGTAGGCAACTCTGCAGGTTCAGGAAATAGTCCTCCATAAAATGCACTGCACACATTTGAAATTTGGGTGGAACTGTTCTGGAACAGTGTTGTAAATACAACTCAACCACTGCGTCCCACAGCTCTTGGCCCCGCCCCACTCGTCACACACTGATTTATATTTGTGTCCTCTTTTGGAAGACAAAACAAGGTAGTTTTGCTTTCACAATGAAACACACAGCGTCACACATGTCTGGCTTGAGTGAGGAACGAACCACGTGACGTCTCCGGGCTGGACTCCACTTCATCCACATGAAAGCCAATTCAGCGATCCACTGCACAAAGTTGATGTATTTCCTCAGCCACCAGGACGGATCAGCTCTTGGCATGACAAAGTGGAGATCATCCTCTTTTGGAAGGACAAACAAAGTAGTTTCGCTTTCACAATGAAACACACAGCATCTCGACAACATGGTGCTAGCAACAATACTACAGCAAGAATAAAAATTACGGCTTCTTTCTTTGCTCGATCATTTGGGCGGTGTTATGCAAATTTTCCACAGTGATGTAGACATGTGGGGGCGTGTTTGAAAAGGCATTTTAGGAGGGTGTGGACAAGTCTTAATATTTATAAAGAATATCTCTTTGGATTTGAGACTTTAGTCTTTACAACTTTACAGATTGTCTTTATGCACGTCTATACGTCTTTAAGAGCTTGTAACATTCCAAAGAGAAAGGCAAACTTGAAAAGCATTGTAGCTAGACTGTTTTTTTTTTTTCAGGTGTTGTCTTTGAATCTTGATTTTTTTTTAGCTTCCTGCTCACACATATTATCAGATGCACAATAGATATATGCTTTCTACCATGTCACTTTTGTAAGAAAGTGTCTTCCAAGAACACAAATAGAATGTGAATTAAGTGTGTGTGATTCCTTCCTGTTTTGGGCTGTAAAGAGTGAAAGCAGTTCACTAGATCTGTCTAAATGCTTTTGAGTCAGATCTGCATCTCATTGAAAAAAAAAAGAAAATACAAAAACAACAATCACTTCAGCTTTTCTACAAAGCCTTCCTCCCTCACAAAGTCTTTGGTGCAAAATGGTCTTTGCATAAATAAACATCACCTGCGCAGAAGAACACATGACATGCGAATGCGCTTCTGCAGCATAAAAGCGAAAATCTGACATCACCGCATCTTTCTGATGAGTTCTTTGCAATGTGTCCAGATTATCATACAATTCAGTTATTCATTCATGTTGCTGACACATCCATGCTTTTTGTCATCTACAGAAGTTTTGAGTTTTTGGAGACATGAGCCAAGCTGGTATAATTCATGTCATGCCCATGCAGAGCACTTGCAACCAACATTCTAGAAATCTTTTTGTGTGAAGGTGTGTGTGTGTTTGCAGATGTGTTGTATTAAGCTCCTGATTGAGAGAGTTGTTTTTCTCCCTCACCACTCACATGTTGTGTCTGCAGCAGCGTGGGGCTGAATCGCTATCTCCTATGCTAAACGAGCTGCTGGACAGGAGGAACCCACTTTCATCTTGACTTTTTTTTCTCTGCTGGTCTGTCGCTCTGTCTGTGTGTTCTTCCTGAGCAGCCTGGACCTTCCTTTCCCTCTGTATGTCAGTGTGAGTTTTTTTCCCCATCATGCACTAAGAGAGGGTATCACATCTTCTGCTATAAACCTGACACAGCACATCATCTAAGGGAAGAATAGACAGGAATGAAAAGAAAGATGGATGAGTGATCACAATAAATATCTCTTCCTTGCTTCCATCCTTCCATTTAATAGAGGCGGACGAAGTACTCAACTTCATTACCTCAGTGAAAGTACAGATACTGCTGGTCAAATATTACTCCATTACAAGTAAAAGTTGTAAAGACAGATTTTTACTTAATTCAAAGTACAGAAGAAGTACTTGCTTTTAAAAATACGTAAGTACCAAAAGTAATTTTATTGTTGTACTTAATACTTGCAATACTTCTGAAGCAATTTAGAATACATTACACCTACTCTATACACTGACTAGCTTGTAGTATCTTTGGAATAAAGCAATATTAGAATGTTAAAAACATATGGGGGGAAAAACAAAACAACACAAAAAAAAAAGAATAATTAATATTTTATAGTGGCCTTTTATTGTGACCAGCCTAAGGCACACCTTTGCAATAATCATTATGTCTAAACAGAATCTTGACATGCCGCACCTGTGAGGTGGATGGATTATTTTGGCAAAGGAGAAGTGCTCACTAACACAGATTTAGATAGATTTGTGAACAATATTAGAGAGAAATAGGCCTTTTGTTTACATAGAAAAAGTCTTCGATCTTTGAGTTCAGTTCATGAAAAATGGGGGAAAAACAAAAGTGTTGCATCTATAATTTTTTTCAGTGTATCCATGCATCCATCCATCCATCCATCTTTCTTTATTTTCTTCTTTCATTCATTCATTCTTTCTTTCTTTCGTTCTTTCGTTCTCCATCCATCCATCTTACCTTCCTTCCTTCCTTCCTTATCATGCAGTTCTTAGTAAATCTGCATGTCCTTGGAGCTGTAGGAGGTGCTATTTATAGACCCTGCTGTGGTGAGAGAGGACCTGATTGGGACGATGGGGGGTTGGTTGAGAGAGGGAGGCGGGGGAGGAGAGTGGGGCCGTGTGGGGCGCGACAGTCAACAGTCTCATCCTCTTCCCCCCATAGGGAGCTTGAGTATCATCAGCAAGAGTACCGCACGTCTTGGCAAGTCTTTTATAGCTTCAGCTAATTTCTCTTCAAAGCATATGTTGAGTTCACCAACTTTCCATGGTATGTCTGTCTGTCTGTCTGTCTGTCTATCTATCTATCCTCATAGCTTATTAAGACATGGTCAGCAAAATCATCCAAACAGTTTCTTTTCTTTTCTTTTCTTTTCTTTTCTTTTCTTTTCTTTTCTTTTCGTTTCTTAAACAGTTCCTGTGGATTTATGAAGTACATCTTTGTTATGGAGATTAGTACAGTAAAGCCATATTTTGAAAAATGACACAAGGATCTTTCCTATCTTCATATTTTCTTGTTATCTTTAAACATTTTATATTTACTTAATTTTAGTTCATAATTTATTATTTTACCAAAAGTTAAAGTTGAAAAATAATCTAAAATTTACAAAATAAATATGGTTGGGATTGCTTAATCACTTTGTGGGATTATTTTTTTCTGCAACCGTATTTCACAATTAAATTCAATCATTCTCTGTCAACTTAAAAGTGCTTGATGGTATTATGTCTCTGGTCACTGTAGTCAGTATGACCATTTAACGCCAAACGTCCTGTCCTGAACAGTCGACATTCATGTTTCTCGTTTAGTGCTGCAAGATGGCAAAAATTACTATGTCAACAGTCATGAGTGGGGTGTTGTAGGAATGAACCCTTTATTCTGCACACATGCTAAATGTTGGCATGGGGATTCACTCCCAAAAATAAATGCAGTTGTTATTTCTAAAAAAAATGGCAGGTCTGTGTATTGAGGTTTGTCTTTGTTTTGCATTTGCTTGGTGCTGTTAGCTAGCCTCTCATATGTGACCCTGAACCACAAAACCAGTCATCAGTGTCAATTAAAAAAAACGTCGAAAATGTAGTTTTATACATCATCTGAAATTAATGTATGGTTTGTTAGGATAGGTCAATATTTGGCTGAGGTACAATTATTTGAAACCTCCTGAAAGGCTCCTGAAAAGTGCTTTTAAAGTTGGCCAAATTAAGTTTAGCAATGCATATTACTAATCAGAAATTATTAAAACATTGTTTTTAATATATATTTGTAGGAACGGGTGAACTAAAACAATGAATATGAAGATTTTGCTTTTATAGGCATTTAAAGGCTTTTCCAAAGAGATAAAAAGCACCACCTTAATGATGGAGGAATTTAAACGGTGACCCATCACAAGACAGGACAGATGCAAGAAATCAAAACCAGGAAATGAAAAACTTGCTCAGACATTTTCATCGAGATATTTGTTTGCAGGTAAGACAGGTTGCAGGGACAGATGACAACGATAGTGAAACAGCGTGAGAGAGAAAGATGTGAAAATGGCCTGGCAGTGAAGACATCATCAAAAGAAGGCTATAAACAGTGCTGGAAATGGGAGAAATGACAGGGCGATTTGCTGTGATAGTTACAGCAGTCACAGGAGTAATCATTTACCTCACAACTGGGCAGAAAAGACTGATGGGCCAAAACAGCCTCGCAAATACTATGAGGGGAAGCAGGAACATGAAAGAGAAAAAGAGAGCCCTAAAAAAAAGATTGTTGAGAGAAGCCGGGTGAAAAGTGCCAGTAGTTAAGGCATTACACTGCATGAAATTATGCAATTATTGATGATTTTGAAAGGATGTAAAACAAAAGAAAAACAGACTGATCATCAGGTAATTAAGTTATTACGCATTACACTATTCAGGAACAAATACAGCTGAGGACAAGGAAAGTGTGTGTGTTTGTGTTTGTGCGTGGGCAGCAGAGTGGTCTGAATGACCATGATTCACATGTCAAACAATGCAGTATTGTTTTGTGCTATGACTGAGAATAGTTTCCACATCTCAGGGAGACTGTCTAACCTTGAGAGAGGCTTGCCATGTCCTTTCAGATACATTAATCAGACGCCTGCTGAGGTTATGATATATCTCTTGCTACATCTCCACTGGCCGCCATCCTGATACCCTTTCCTGAGGTCCACCTTCTCCCTGCAATCAGGGGAATGATCGTTATCATAAGGGGACCATTTTCCCAGAGATTCTGGATGGTTGAATTTGCATAATAGTGTCTCATCACCCTGAACTTTAGTTTGGACTACAAGAAGTCAGAATATCACCCTTCTGTTGTGTTGTGATGTATTTTGCAGAAACAAACACGCCGAGTAGACAGGGTCTGATTGTGGCCTGTGTGTTTTCTCCTTATAGCTCACTCCTCAATTCTTAATTTAAACATTTTTGTTCTGAAAAATAGACTGTAATTGAACATTTTGGATGCTCGTTTGGATGATTATGATGTAGACCGTGGACGAAAAAGAACAGTCATAACACTGAAACACAATGAAAAAATATTACAGCTTCAGAGGATGAGCTTAAATATTCGTTAATTAGCTAAAGGACATAATCAAACAGTATAAGCACTATCCTCCCAAGGTGACAGTTAGACAATTAGACAAATATACCTATATACCAATATATATATATATATATATGGGTCATTATACGAAAACGTGCCATTTCCCACTTTTAATGTTTGATTTTCAAATTTCTGTTTTGAAAATCTTTAAGCCCCTTTTTGGATTAAGTAGATCCTTACCTCTCAGGAAAATGTGCCGTGCCATCTCAGGCTATCTTATTTTTTTCATTTTTTTCATTTAACTAATTTAAATGTGTGTTTTTGGTCAACCCTGTTACCAACATATTAATTACTTTTTGAAAAGGTTTTAAATACATGTATAGAACAAATCTGATATACTGTGGAAGATATACTCCCCCTTGTTACATTAAGAGTGTTTGTGAATTGAGAATATTGAAAGTTTTATTTTTTTAAGGGGATGAATACGTTCATTTCCAAATTACACTCTCCCAGCATCTTCTGTTTTAAGAAAAATGTATGGAAACAAAAATTAAACACCTCAATTCAATTTTGAGTGGATTATTAGCCTCTCTTACTAAACATTTACAATTAATTGATTACATTTTTATTTACATTTTTTAAGTTATATTAGAATATTATACAAGTAACAGGGTTGACACATCAGTTACAGGGTTGACAACAGCTACCGTATTGATTATACTGTTTGTTTGAGTAAACCACATAAAGCTATTGTTTGACTTCATAAACCTTTATTTTATGCATGCTTCGTATGGATCTGTTGACTGAATGCATAGTGTGATTTCTAGGAGAATGTTTGTGTGGTTATGTGCTTGTAACGGGAAAAAATCAGTCGCGGTATTGTTTGAAATCCCCAAACTTAAATATTAAATTAATAAATTACATCAAAATAAAAGTAATCACTGGTAATCTAAAATAGTTTTCAGATGTTACTGTAATCTGATTACCCCTTATTTAAAATGTAATTTTAACGAAATACAGTTACTCATATTTTGTATTTTACATACGTAACGCTGTTACATGTATTTCGTTACACCCCAGCCCTGATTATTTATGATTGTGTAGCATACTGTAAATGTAAGTAGTTCACACGCCATCAAATAATCATACAAGTCACACAAGCTTGATTTATTTTTTGACAAGAAAACTTTTTCAAACTATTTGGATGGAGTGCATGTATGGAGAGTATCCCAAATGCAAACTGAAAAGCTTGTTAATTTATTGACTTCTCATAATAAAAAAAATAATGACTTTTGATTTATAAAGCACATTTATAAAACCCAATGCACTTGTGTGTATCAGTATAGATCAGTAACCTCAACATATTTTAGCCTATCTATCAGTAGAATAAATAAAAAAACATGATTTTTAGGGATAAAAACTGTAAAAACATGTATATTATGTATACTATTTGTAAGAAAAGTATGTCTGTTAAAATTCTCAGTCATCCAGGTCATAGTTATCCAAGAAGGGTTGGCTCAGGGGTGACAACCCCACAGAGGTTAAATGCCTGGCACCCCCCATCAGTCATTTAGAAATGAAGAAACCCCTTGGATGAGAGGCAATAGCTTCAAATATGGACGTACCTAGTCCAGTTGCCCTTGATTTAACCCTTCTTGTGTATACAACATGGGTAAGACACACAAAAGCGTACTTGGGAAAACCCTCTTACCCTGGAATGGTTACAGGGTTGACGGTAACAGGGTTGACGGTAACAGGGTTGACAAAAAAGGTTATTGCCGGCCATTACTAGCCATGAGGTATAGGTAATGACACTACATTACGTGCCTTAATGAGAGGCTTAAATATTATCATATATGTAAATTTTTAAATATGTACAAAAAACTTTTTAACATATGCTTTTCTGGTAACAGGGCTGACACAATGAGCGTGTCCCTGTCTTTCAGACATTACATAACCTCAAAGAAAATTCATTAAAAAGAAGAGAACACTTACTTGTCTTCTACCATCAACTTCATGAAAGTCAGATAATGTCACTTCCTGGAACTGATGCAACTTTTGGAACAGTCCATTATCTTTAAAGAGGTGTTTTTATAAAAAGTAACAGGGTTGACGAGAACCTAGGGACCCGACTAAATTGTGTGTTTTTTTATTTTATTTGACACGTTAAGAATGAAATCCATTTATGACTAATGAACTGACATTTAAGGCTTTATACAAGTATATGTTTTTTATGATAGTTTGACTTTTTTGGCCTCGATAACAAGTAGAAGTAGAAAAATCTTACTGAGGGACAGGCCATTTTCAACATTTCTTCAAGATGCTTTGTACAAAAATGTGATTAAAATCTTTTAAAAACCAAAGAAACAGAAAATAATTTATTCTTATATTATGAGACATTATGGAAACTAAAATATAAAATATTCTATTTCTTTTATGTTTTATTAAGATTTACAGAGCTTTTTTTTCCTGAGGGACACAAAATGGCACGTTTTCGTATAATGACCCATATATATATATATATATATATAGCAAAATTTTATTTGATGTTCATACTTTCTATAGTGTTATATCACACCCAAACAAATATTGTTCCAACTATAGCAAGGTTCAGCAGCAAAGTTTATAGATTTCAATTGTGTAGAATAATTTACAAAGTTTATCTATACATTGTAGATTTCAAAACAACTTTCATTTGTTGCAGAAACATTTGGGCACATTATATAAAAGATGAAGGTAAATCACACTAAGTTACAGATATTAAAGGGGGGGTGAAAGCTATTTCATGCATACTGAGTTTTTACACTGTTAAAGAGTTGGATTCCCATGCTTAACATGGACAAAGTTTCAAAAATTAAGTTGTAGGTTTGAAGGAGTATTTCTGTTCCAAAAATACTCCTTCCGGTTTGTCACAAGTTTCAAAAAGTTTTTTTTCGAGTATGGCTCTGTGTGACGTTAGATGGAGCAGAATTTCCTTATATGGGTCCTAAGGGCACTTCTGCCGGAAGAGCGCACGCTCCCGTATAGCAGAGCACTGAGAGCACTGGCATTCACTGATCAGAGTGAGAGTGTCGCGAAATGTCACAAAAGGAGTGTGTTTTTGGTTGCCAGGGCAAGACAACCGTGCACAGATTACCAAAAGAGAAACAGCATTAAGGGACCAGTGGATGGAGTTTATTTTTACAGAGCATCAACGGAGTTGTGCAAGTGTTTGTGTTTGTTCCCTGCATTTCGAAGATGCTTGTTTTACAAACAAGGCCCAGTTTGACGCCGGATTTGCACATCGTTTATTTCTTAAGGATAATGCTGTCCCAACGAAAAAGGGTCACGATCGTGTGTTGGAACCGCATGCGGTGAGTAAAACTGCTTCAAATATCTCTGTGTTGTTAACTTAGCTATCGGCTCGTAAGCACATCAAGTAAACAACATGCGACGTTGTCATCAAACTGCACTTTCCACATGTACAGCTTACAAAAAAAAAAAAAAAAAAAAAATATACAGTTTCAGAACATACCACATAGAGATGTTGTTGCTGATGCTGCTCTTGTTAAATTTCAGCCTCTGGATCTGATTCTGGATCATAAATATACGCTGAATCTGACTGTTAGCCATGGTTTGTTTTGGTTGTTTTTTTTTCTCAGCTTCCAAACGCTCTCAACACAAAAGCCTACTCGCGCTTGTGATTCTTTAGCTCCGCCCACATGTCACGCCTCCAGCCGGTCGTGTTTTTCCGGGAAAAATCGGTACAGACTATCTTTCTCTTATGAATATAATAAAACTAAAGACTTTTTGGAGTTATGAAGGATGCAGTACTACTCTATAGGTACTCAAGATTAACAGGATATTGAGTGAAATCAAGCATTTCACCCCCCCTTTAAGCTGAATTTGTTAAAATCACCCTCAGTGTGTCCACAATAGTTTTCTCACTTTTTGAATTGGTTGTTGACAAATTAAAAGTACTTTCAGCATGTACAGCTACTGAAAAGTCAGGCATTTAAATGGCCTAAAGATGGAGTAAATCATTTGCTAATATCCACCCTTATTTTTAAGAGTGAAAAGCATCCTTTTTTTATAATTTTTTTTATTTATTTATTTTATTTACGTGCAAGGCTTCTGGTGTCAACGTCTGCCAGTTGTTTTACAAAAAAACATTTAATATAATATACATGAGCCCACTGGTTTGCAACAACAATTGTTTTACTGTCTACTGCAGCTAACGATTTGGAAATCCTACACATTCACCCGAAAAGGTTCAGGACGTGAAAATGAAGCATTGTAGCCAGTTCTGCTCAAGAACAGAGCAGGTGGGCAGACGTTCACAACAGAAGCTGGTCCTGGTTCCACTAGACCTGTTTTCAGGCTCCTTTTTCAACATATGACATCATCAAGCTCAGCAGCATTCCCGCTGTTTATACTCCTTAGCAGGCACTCATTATGAAAGCATAAAAATGATCAACGTGGAGAGGCAAGGGCAAATGAATGATCTCACCATGCCACGGGTTCCCTTGTGCTAACTGTGCCAGACCATCCGACACGCACACATTCGTGCTCGTACTTACACGCCAGAGCCGGGGCACACGGCCGCTAACGACTGCTCAATTAGGTGAAATTAAGGAGTCGCTGTGAGGTCCATGCTGAACTCATTAAGGCATGTGAGGGAAGGCTGAACAGTGTCGTGCAGGATTAATCCCTCCAGAACAAGATGGGGATTCATGCAGGTCAGCCTCCAACCGGGAGACTGGGCTCTGCTCTAATGAGACTGCAGAGAACCGCCTAATAGACCCTCAATACTGTAACAGGGCAAGCCACAACATCAGTGCGGTTTAACTCCAACAAAAACAATAATGTGCTGCTGCTCTATACTGGAGAGTTGTAACTCAGAAAAGAGATATTCACTGTCAAACACTCTCTGCAATGATGTGACACTTAGTGTTTTGTCCTATCTATTAATTTATTCAAAATTATGTAACAAATGTGATTCATACATACAACGGCTTGAATACAAGTCTTTTTTACGATGAAGATGATATTTCTGGGGCGCAAAGAGTCAGAAACTTCAGGGTGATTGTTACAAAGAAAAGAAAGTCTCAGTAAAATAATAAAATACTTTTTAAAAGAAAAAAAAATGTTAATTTGGCGTAATTTTTTATCATTATTTTGACGCAGCAAAGCAGGTGTTATAGTAATATATACATATTTGAAATTGTCCAGCATGTCGTGTGGTGCAACAATATACCAAAACATGAATACATAAACAAAGCATTTCTTTTGTTATTATTATTGCATTTACGAATTATGTATTTATGTATACTGCACATACATAAATAATACATTAAATGTCAGTAAGGAAATATAAAATAATTTGATATTTAACTGGCAAGTTAATTCAGAGTGTAAAATTTAACTGATGATACAATTCATACCTTACCTTGAAAAATAGAACTAAAACTAAAAACATTTTGAAAATAATGATTAAGATATGTGTACTCATATGTACTGATGTGTAAGGAAAATAGATGGTTACACCACGTGACATTTTTAGCATCATCACATTGAAACATTTCTTGAAAATGGAATAAAAGTAAATAACATATGAAACTTAAAGACTACATTTCTAAAAACTTTTTTTTAGAAAAAACGTTTTCTTTATTGCAGAAATTACCCTTGATCCACATAAAGCTAAGCTGACCGACTATTCGTCACTACAGAGAACTTCCAGCTCCGGCTATGTCAAGTTATGCAAAACACGAGTACCTTCAATGCAATTTCAGTCGCTATCATGTTCCACATGAATGTTTCAATCATGCTGCATTTGGTATTGACTTGTGCATTAATTACTAATGCAATCTATACAGCTCTATTAATAACTATTACAAAGTACACCCCAGCCATGCATAAATCACACATCACTAATTAGAGTAAAATTTAAATGCATGTTGTAAAGACACATTGAGTGGCTCACACAATACTGAGGTGCCAAGCCATCATTGTACTAATTAGTTTGCAATTATGTTTAATAACTTCTCTGGAAGCCAATCTGCACTCAGAGAAAGAACCAGCTTTCTCCGAAGGAATATACAATCACACTGCAACGTACAGAAATGGAAACATCACAAAGAAAAGCGAGAGAAACACGTCTGACAGCTTCTCGTTTGTGTTACGCGGCACTTTTTATTCATCTTTAGTTAAATGTTTATCACATACTGTATATTTTTTTCAAATTGCCTTCCATTTACACTTTACGATTATGCAATGTAGAAGATTGCAGCTCCTTTGAACAGCTTCCAGTGATATGTGTCTAAATGCTGACAGAACGCACATTGTATTACTGCAGCTTGCACGTCTCTATCCGCCTCTAACAGGCAATAAACAACTGTTCATGTTTCTTTTTAACAGTCTAGCCGTGAGATCCTAATTTCTGGAAGCTTTTGAATATGGCGCTATTACCTAGGGAGGCAGACATAACACGCCACACACAGGAACAAGAGAGAAAATACATTAATTGGTTAAACAACTGACAACTGCTACAACAGTCACCCCCAGAGCCCATGGCAGCGCGATGGCAGGTTAGTGGGGTTCCATCTGGTGGTTGGCTCTATCCCCGCTCCGCTTGCAGGCCGGTGTGGGTGAGTGGAGTGAAGCGGCCTACTCGGTAGGCTTTGGAACGCGGCCCACTTCCTCGGCTTTAATAAGAGTAATCAGCGCCCCCATGCCAGGTACCAGCCTCTCCTCACAGCAGAGATATGGCAAAGAACTACCACCAGCCTGGCAATGTTTACAGAAAACACACACACACACTCACACAAACATACACACCCCAAATAACCATAGAAATATTATCTCAAGCTACGTTTATATTTATGCTTTAAAGGTCCTGTTTTTCGCGCTTTTTTGAAGCTTTGATTGTGTTTACAGTGTGCAATATAATATGTGTTCATGCTTCGCGTGTAAAAAAAAAAACAGTATTTTTCACACAATTCACCTATCTGTAGACCGCTGTTTTCACTGTCATAAAAACGGGTTGATGACTTCCTTGTTCTATAAAGTCCCTCCTTCAGAAATACGTAACCAGTTCTGATTGTGCAAGCGGTTCCTGTGTTGTGATTGGACAGCAGCTTAGCGGACGCGGCCCTCCTGGAAACGCGATTGGGCTAGTTTTGGAGTTGTTTTGAGAAGCAAGTGGGCAGAAAAATCACATTTGATTTTTTTGCACAGCCCTAACATCTAGTTAACAAATCTAAACAGCGTTGCACTTTGTGTAATAAGTTACAGAAACTGTTAAAGGCACCAACTTAAATAATAAAATACACTTACCGGTTGTAGTCCATAAACAACGCCTTCTCCAGACAAAGAGGGAACTGCTCCTTCTTTCAGGAATAATCTTGGTGCAAATCCAGCATTAAACTGATTGAGATTGAGGAAGCTGTCCTCAGCAAAATGTGCTGCACATAGTTTTACAAGTGGATTATAATTTTCGGCAACCGAGTTAAACATAAATTGTAACCATTGATCTCCAAGTACAGTATCCCTGGGAAGCCCAAACAAAGGTGATTGGACTCAGAGATGAAAATAACAGCGTTTCAACGACATGTCAAACACAAACGCAGTTCTTCCTTCTTCTCCGTCAGAGCGCAACACGGCCACGCCCCCCTGTTTGTGTATTCATGTGGGCGGAGGTTAGTCAAAAATGTTTTAGTGACGTCATTACTACAGGAACTAGAGGGATGCAGTCCAAACGGGTCGTTTTTTGTAGGCAAATTCTGTTAAACAAAATATCTCGCTTGGCATTGAACTTTGAGTTTTAGAATTTTACAGATATTATTTATACTCTAACAACAACATTACACACTAACTAAAGTTTAAAACATGGGATCACAAAGAACGGGACCTTTAATAGATCCTTGTTCCATCACACACACAAACACACACACACAAAGAAAAGCATAACAATGGAACAAAGTCGATACTATAAAATTGATTACTGCTGTACTACACCACAGAGTTATTGATCAAACTGCCTGTTGAAACGAACTCTTTAAACACACCTGAGCTACACCTTAATGAGCTCGAAAACACCTCGACAGCACAATTAGCAAATCCAGCTAATCATTCAATCGTCTGATCGCATTCAGTTACGGTTCATGGTGGCTATTACTTGTATGAATAGTGCTACATTAAGTCTTGCTGTGCTTGATTACAAAAAAAAAAAAAAAATTCAATTCATGGTTCTATAGACTATATAGACAGCTTCTTAAAGATTTGGATTATGGTATATTAAGTAATATTTTATTTTACAGTACTCTTGTTATACATTATGTGTACTTACTATAGTAATAGTAACAGCAAATTATGCATAGTTATGCAACTTACCCTAAACCATACCCTAATAAGTATTTAATTTTGCTATGTATAATTTTACTGCAACTAGCATACCATAAAATTAAGTGTACTGCACTTTACTCTGATAAAAACAATTAAAATGCTATTAGCTTGTAACATGTCAAATTTATTTTGGGTTGGTAAATTTTTTTTTAAATGTCTTTGAAAGATGTTTGTTAGGGTCACCAAAGACAAACTTATTTAATCAAAACATTTTGTGAAAACGGTAATATTGTGAATTATTATTACAATTTAAAACAACTTTTAATTTTTTTTTTAATTTTAATATTCTGATTTGGTGCTGACAAAAAATGTCCTATTATTATCAGTGCTTAACCATGATACTTTTTTTTTCAGGAATCTTTATTGACTTAAAAATTCAAGAGATATTTTGCAACAACGTTATAAATGTCTTGACTGTCAGATCTGATTAATTTAATGCATCCTTGATAAAAATAATTAATTTCATTTAATTTAATAAAATATTAAATTAAAAAATGTCCTGCTTAATTCCCACTTAAATACATAATAATTAATAATGAAAAAGATTTTGTAGACTGTGAGTTAAAGATTTTGTAGATTATGGTATATTACGCTGATAAAAAAAAAAAAAAAAAAAAAAACATTAAAATGCAGTTAGCTTTTTACATGTCTGAGTTCAGCGAATAACACTCACATACATAAACACACAAATGTCCCCACATGATGGCTGGGCCAGACCACTACTTCCTGAGGCCCATGTGAAAACATATCCCCTAACTTGACACTGCCGGTCAGTGTGGAAACGAGAGACCTGAAGTGAGGTGGAGAGAGGCCCTCTAAGGACACAGTGTGTTTTATACAGTGGAGGTAGTGTGTGGAACACAGTGTGTGACAAACTCTTCTCAGGCATGTGTAGAGTGATCAGACATCCCAGGACAGTACCAGTTTTACTAGCCATGTCTATAAAACGCTGTTGTAAACTGAAATTGCAGCGCTTCTTGGTTTTCCAATGAGAATCCAGAAGATGTACGATGTGGAAAAAGAAGAGACTAAAGACTCAAGTCAAGTCCACAAGATACACTTGTCTCCAATAAAGTACACTTAGCACAAATATTATCTAGTTTCATAACATACAAGTAAATATATTCTGATATTTTATTGACAACCAGGGTGCTTTGGTAAAACTTAACCATTAAGACTGACCGATTGAATGAATGAATACCAGTGCTATCACAAATGCATATTAACACTTTTACAACACACAATAGTCCTCCGTTGGTCTTCTGAATCATGTTTCATGCTTGTTGAGGTTTAAATGATGCTGATTAAATTCTCCCATTCAAAATCTGCAAATTGGTCATGTGGATTTCGGTTACAATTTATTTTAAAGTGTCCATGTTGCAGTGTAATTACACATTTTAAGTACCGAGTAATATTAATTAACTACATGTACTTACTTGGTTAGGGTTAGTATTAGGGTTTGGTTTAGTGGTACTTGCATGAAATTATGCATTATTTATTGCAATTATAATAGTATGTACATTTAACGTGTAACAAAGACACCTTGAAATACACTTTAGCCTGGATTTCTTTTAACTACACCACCATCCATATGTTTGGGATTTGGCAAGAAATGTTAATGATTTGAAAGAAGTCTCCTATGCCCACCAATACTGCATTTATTTGATAAAAAATACAAAGCTCTGGCATGAAACTCCAGATGGAACAGACCAGTTCTATCTCCATCTGATATATTCACATTTTAGGGGGGATGCTTTAAGATGGCATTATCCCTTACCATCCCCTTTGGATTAATAATGTGTATTATGTAAAGCTTATTATGCAAGTGAAATGCTAAAATTTAAATTTATTCTCGAATAATGGTGATTGGCCAATCAGAAGTCAGTTCTGTAACAAGCTGCACACAAGCAGAAGCAAGTTTCTAAAATTTTCACACAAAATGGTTCAAGCGCAACTTTTGAATTTCTTTAAAAAGAAGACAACAAAAAAGGTATGAAATTTTTCCCTCATTAGAATTTAAAAACATTCCCCTGACATGATGTCATCGTGCTGTATGTGTTACTGTGTGGGATTGAGAGATGATAGTAGAGCTGACAATATCGAGTCATTGACTTTGCAAAAACCAAACAAAAGCACGTCTTGAGTCCAAAAGCTTTAACTGCGCAATGAAGCCTATTAGAATGCAGGTAAAATAACCTAATAATTCAAACAATTAAAGAATAAATACCCATTTATGAGTTTTTATGTTTCTATATTCATTGCACAAGCAATGTACTTTTTTGAATATTAGTAGCCCTACATGTGTGAGCACAAATGTGCTACTAATTTTATACAACAGTGCATAGTAAAACAATCTTTCGTTCTATGAATGAATAAAGTGAGCCAGTGATTCAATGGCCCATTCAGATGGACAATTTCCCTGCGTCCCAATGTGCATACTATCTAGTCTATCTGCCCTAAATAGTTTTAAAACCATCAATCTGCCCCTTCTGCAACTCTCTTGCTCAGTTTCAGTCTTTTTAGGTCGGCACCCATTTCAGATAGCTGTTTCTATTCTAATGTGCTGCTTACTGCATACTTGTTTACAGTTATTACAGTGGAGAAGAGAAACAAATACCCAGATGCTTCTCCATCTCTTGCCCATCCAGGACACCAATCACAGCCAGCCATAGGGGCAGATCAATCAGAGATGTCTGATTAGGTGCATGGAGATCTGCTGTCGTTTGTATCCCTCCTCCCTTTAACCACACAGTAGAGAAGAAAGCAATCCTTCTGATGCAGATTGGGTGTCAGTCAAGGGACTGTCCACACGTGGACCGTACACACAAACACACACTGTCCGCATGCAGAAATATATTAACAAGCAGCTCTGATGCCCATAATCACAGATGCGGCACACGGGTGTGACGGGCTAAAATGCCGAGCTTGACAGTAAAGGAAATAAGGGGAGATATGCTGGCCGCTGCAAGGTGGTGATTTGTGGAGGTGAAGCGGTTATAGCGCACAGAGAGAGGGCCAATTTCTTCACCATCAAATTGTGTTTAATTTTCTCTCCTCTCCTCCCAATCTGCCAGTGGGATGAGCATGTTTAGAACATTCTGGAAGCCTGTAATTGAGGTTAACATCACAACTGATTGAGAACATTCTATAATGGTACCTGTGCGTTACAAGTGTGACTGCAGTCATTCGTATGCCCTCTGTTTGCTGTGTGAAGACAACACACACAGAAAGGTCACTGATTTATCAGGATAAATCTCTAACAAAAAGTAGTTTAAATTCTTAGAAATTTTCGCATTTTGTATTTTTATTTGGCTTTTCATAAAGTGTTGTTTAAGACTAGTGTAAACTATTACATCTAAAATACATTTTAAAATACACACACAATTACAATAAAGGATTTTTTTTAATTATTATTATTTATTATTTTTTCCCCTCATGTTGTTAGAAATGTCCACTTCAGAACACCATACTTTACATTTCTGTTCCTCTCTATAATCTATAGGAGGTTGTTAATCCATAACTTGCCTGATTTTATTCCTTGAACGTGGTGAAAGTGTGGTATTTATTGATTTATTGGGTGATTATAAGCGATCCCTCTTGTTTATCAAAAACACACACACACACAATAAATAAATAAATAAATAAATAAATAAATGAAAAACTGTAAAAACCTTTGACTTTAAGGTCAACAAAATGAAAAGAACTGTGAACCTGACTTTATCCAGTGTTCAGATTTCTGTTTTGGAAATGCAAATTAGTGCATATTTAGTTGGATAATGCCTCATTTACATATTTAAACAACATTTCAGATTTTTTTTTTTTTTAATGTAATCAATCAGAAGCAAGATTATGTCAGTTATTTATCCATTAATTTGACCCTATTCACTTGGGGTGTCTTTCATTATTTGTATATACCGCATTTTCATACAAATATATATTTTTCTTTGATAATTACATTTTTGGCCAGACACACTACATGATAACATATTAATTATAACTTCTTAACCATGACACACAGTCATGAGGGTCTTCAGGGGTCTTCTCCATAATATTACTTCCTTTTTGGAGTTTTTATCTGCATTTTGGTTGGATAACATGGCTGCACATGACTTTGATTTGTCAATAAAAATTATTTCTCTCCAATTTCTATTCATTTATTTATAGTAAAGAGTAGTACAGGAATATTGCTAAAATATTTATGAAGAACATTTTTCTTTTCTTTCATGCTGTTGTTTCAACCTGGCATTTCTGATTTCACACCCTTCAAAAAAAAAAAAAAAAAACATTAATCTTGTATATAAAATATGAAAATGAAAAATATACCCATCATAGAAGTTTATATAAAGTTATTGTATGCATGAATTGCCTTTTTAATGTATTTTTGAATAATGTCAGACAAAAAGCAATTACATTGACCCAGAAATGAAAAATGATGGTTGTGACTGCAACTGCCAGTCTTCAGTTGGTACAGCTGTAACCAGCTGTTAACCACAAGCTAACACAATCCAGGAAAAAACTGTCATGGGACGATACTTACTCGCATCATTAAGGCAATAAATCAGATTTTCGGTTAGCGCACAGGCCGTGCCTCCAGATCCCAATGTGGAGCATGTGTAGCTTGGGCAGAGAACAGAGGTGCTGGCCCTGCCAGGACCGTGGAGGAAAGGATTCATGTTTGGATGTTCTCTCCATGCCTCACTGACCTGCGCTCTTGGCACCGGGGCTCCACCAAAGCCATGCCAAAACACCTCCACTGGCATCCATCTCTGCATCGGGGCTAGACTCAGACTGCCGGACAATAGAGAGTAATGTAACGAGACCACACGCATATAATACAAGCAGCATAAGCAAAAGCCAAATCAGTTTAACTGTGCAGAAGCCATTTTAAATAACTGCCTCTCTTATTTATATGCCTAATATGGGATTTTGAGTATCAGAAAGGGAGAATAAGGCGAAAGCCCATGAGCTTACTGTCAGCCTCTTGAGACAAGCATCCATGCAGACAGATAGCTTATGTGCTTCTCTTATTTCATTAAAACATCAACAAGCAATTATGACAGTAAATATGATCCTGTTTTACAGGAAGGAGACAATGGCATTAAAGCAGCCTTTGATTTGGCTGTGGGAGCAGGTCCCATATTCGCACACACTCTCCTTTTCTCACATAAAATCAGAATACCAATAGCCTCCCACCCCTCCCCCTGCGCACGCATGCACATCCAGACGCACACACATCCTCTGGATCAGCAGGAGTCCAAATCAAGCTGATTTTCCTCTTTGATTCAGACGTGGAGCACAGCTCAGATTGGATTTCAGAGAGGAGGAGAGGAGAGGACACTGGGAGAGGGAGAGAGAGAGAGAGAGAGAGAGAGAGAGAGAGAGAGCAATGAAGTGGTGGAGGGGAATGTTTTGCATAATATAACGTGAAAATAAGAAACAGAGAAGTCAGTGCAATAGATCTCTGTCTCTGCATGCTAGTCTATTTCTCTCTTCACACACACAAAAGGATAAAAACAAGCCAAAAACTGAGTATCCCTGCATAATCTCACTAATGTTATACTAGGTGTGTTTGTCATATGATTAATAATGTCAGTGATGGACCAGCCTATTCTGTGTATTTTTATTTTTTTTCCAAAATCTGCAAAACCTTCATAAGCAATATGCTAAGGTTTAAATTTCAGTGTTTACACAATATTGGTACCATAACGGTTACTGTCCAAGATTAATTAAAAATTAAAAATGATACCATTCATCAATACTGGATATCAGCAAATACTGCATGCTTATTTCAAAGCTACCTATTTATACCCTTATTTAAAAAATTTAGCCAAATCAGTATCTGCCATTTATTGGTTATCGGCCATAAAATGAACATAATGGCTTATTAGTATAGGTCAGCATTCTAAAAATTGGTACATTATATCCTAACTGGACCTGTTCAGGTCAGTGTTAGAAGGCAGCATTGATGCACCCTTCACTGGTTATGATATCCCTCAATTCTGAGAGCAAAATTTGTCGGTTGAAGTATAATAATGGAGTCAGTTATTTCCCCCCTTGTAATTTTAACTTACATTTCAATTTCTACCTAAAAATAAGTATTGCACTCATTACATATGCGTTTGATTTTTTCTGGAATCTCATTTGAATTGATTTTCTTAGTTTACTTAAGTGGGACGTTCATTCAAAATTGTTTTATAAGTCACTGATTGACAGGGCTGCTACCTTAGAGTTTCGGACAGAACCACAAATTACTCCATGACCTGCCATTAAAACAGATCACAAACACAACATAAACGAGTACACATGGCAGCTTAGTGTGTGTGTGTGTGTGTGTGTGTGTGTGTGTGAAGGTAAGATTCAATACTCACAGTCAGGAGGTGGCAGTGTTGGTGATAAAGTGTGTGTTCATTTGCTCAGCCAGTGAAGTTGGACTAATGCAACACACCTGCTGTCCCTGCACCATCATTAGCCTCGGCGGCCCAGCGGAAAGGTCAAGGCTAAATTGCGATCTTCAGCCGTTCAGGAGGTGCGTAAACACGCAGTCATCGCCCTGATCGCAACTAATGCACACGCTGATGAGTAGGTGGGAGCTACCACCGCCGAGAGATGCATGGTGGGAAAATAATTTCAGTGCCGAAATCTCGAGGAGGTGAGACTCGTGAACTTCACGTGCAGTCACAACATAATCATCCAAATGATCTATCCCATTCCAGCCCACCTGTGTGGCACAGAAAATTTTACTAGGAGACGAAGATGAACCGCGATGGCTATGTGTGTGTGCACATGTTTGTTTGTCAGGGAATATTTTACCAGATTATACAGCAAGACACATGCACACATATAAACATACGCACCCACACAAACACTGCCTCGGTGTACCTGCCCGGTGGTAATTAATCGCTGTGGTATTTAGGCCTGTTGGAGTAGACAAATATGACAGAGACAGGGACAATTAGGATCCTTGTTCAAGCTACATTAACTCTCTGTGCTATTACAACACGGGCTGCTTCTCCGCGGCTTGTAAAAAGCAGCGAGGAGATTGTTCCTCATGGGCCATGGAGATATTAATGAAAGAAAAGGAAGATTGTGTTTATTGTAGTCACATAATTGCAAATAAATTTCAATTAGCCGGCGTGTCACCCCCGTAAGTGCGAGTTTGTGGGCTAGCGTCGACTAGCCCTGGATGAATGGGAGAAAACGACAACCAAACTAGGCGGATTTGACTTTCTATGCAATTTCCTCCCTTCATGAAGTCAGGAGGTGGTGATGGGGGGTTTCAAGGTCACTCCAATGAGTGGTACCGCAGATTTTTCTTAATTTTTTTTTCCGGGTGGGGTGGGATGGGGGGGGGGGTTGTGGCTATTAAATAGATTCAAAATAACTTGCAAAAAAAAAAAAATGTTTTTTACTATGCCAGCATGTAAAAGAGACAGGAGTGGTGACGAAGAGGAGGAGGGAGCTGGACGGAATGATGGGGAAAGAAACAGGAAGAGAAAATGAGAGGAAGAGAGGGAGATGAGCGGGAAGTTGTTTAGTATTCTTCTCTGATCAGCAGTTGGTGTGTGCTCTTCGCTTCTCTTTTCCTCCAGCTGAAGAGAGGAGAATATTTAAGCAATGTCATCCGACAGGTCAGCCACAACACTGGACAGACTGACCTTTGACCTGTGGTAGAGAATCACTGTCTGCCAGGTCCTAACATCAACACGATAGAAAAAGATCCAGTTCAACATGTTAATTTCTCATGCATCGCCTTTGTGATTTTGTTTTAAGTATAAGTCATTTATGGATAGAAAAAAAAAAACTTTTATGAATGGATCTTTTTGTTACTAAGATTAGGATCATTCTTTCATTATCGTTTTTAATATGTAGCCCTTATTTTTTTATGGCATCAGCAAAAATTTTGTAACGTGATTTTACATTACGTCTTTATATTTATTTATTTATTTATTTATTTAATTCCTTTTGTCATTGAGGTATTATTTTAAATCCATGTTTGGAAAATACTTAAACATTTAGTTGGCATAATGCATTATGTAGATATATTGAAGTTTTGTCCTAGAGTTACATGCATTGGCTACCATATTTTCCCCTGTTAAACTAACAAACTACAAAAAAAAAAAATAATAATAACTTTTCAAACCCACTTGTTTTTATCACTTTATCTTGGATGATCTTAAAATGTCGACCATGGTGGTTTGTATCAAACAACTCATAACTGAAAAGTAGATATAACTATCAGAAATATTTTTGCAAATTAAAAAGCTAAACTGTCAACCCTGTTAGCTTATTGATATATCTACAGTTATATCCAAAAATTCAGCTCTATTCATTTGGTGATTTAGGAATTAAAATGTTTTATAGAATAACCTTTAAAAGTTGAAACTTATTGGACTTTTGCTCGTTCACTTTTCTTTGCAAAAGTGGCAGTGAAAAAGAAGAGCTGCTGATGAACAGTCATGAAAACTTAAGCAGAGATGGATAAATGGAAAGAATATTTCTACATGAAACAAATGGGAGCCACACCTTTGTCTCTGAAGCCAAATTTTACAATGCATTTGAGCATTTAAAATTCTGTGTGAACATAAACATCGGGAACATTGTGTTACCGCGTTAAAGACAACATATGTTTGCTTATGATAGAAAGAATGAAGCAGGATTGTGTATTGATGCATTTTATGATTTGGAAATTCAGCGTTAATATGCTGTGACAGTCATTTAGGTTGAGAAAACAATAAAAGAAACGATCAAACCTGAAACAGAATGAAAAATATATACATATCCACAGTACATACCACTACCTATATCTACGATATCAGATTCAAATCATACATGCGGCTGAACCCTGGCTGACAGACAGACAGATTACACAGAGGGCAGACAGGCAAAGAGTTATCTGCCCAGAAATATAACAATATTGTGCAAGACAGAATCCCACTCAGACATCATGCGGCACGTCTCCTGAAATGAATCCACAATGACATCCGGAAAGTTTTGATTGAAAATAATCTGTCAAGATAGGTATGTTCTTTGTGATAATTATTATCATTACTGATATTACTATTTTTGTTGTTGCACTTCTCCTTTCCTCTGGCAAAGATGATAACCCGTGTAGGCTTGCTGAATTCAAATGATACCACTTGATAGAGAGTCTGTCACGGAGGAGTAAACAAAAATGTTGCCTTATTTATTTATTTCTCATCGCCAGAGCCTTGAGTGATCAGTTTACTTTCTGCCTCAGATTACAATCAGCTAATAATGGTGATCCTGCCATATGGAAAGGGATTGTGGGAAACTGTGCAGGGCGGGACAGCGGCCCCTCGGTCCTGAAAGAACAGGGGCCTCAAGGATCCAGCTAACATTGAACGCTGGATGAACCACTGCCACGTCTTTTTGAAAGAAAGAAATGAGAGCAGCCCAGAATGACAGGAGAGCACGGGCATTTCTAAGCAGGCTTTAAGATGGCAGATAAGGGTGTAAGAGAGAGACTGATCTTCTGGCAGGTCAGGAGGGATCCTGAGCTGGAACGTCGTATCAGCCTAAACCCAGACCCCCAGCCCCCCCGCTCCCCGCTCGAGGGCCAGCTGGTTGCCGTGGTGAGGAGCCGCGGGGGCTTGCCGGGGGCGATAAGCCAGCGTGAGCCGAGGGAGTTGGGGCAGAGAAAGAGAGCGACAGATTTCACAAAGGAAAAGAAGAGGAGCGTGGAGATCGAGGAGCGGAGGGAGATGACGAGGGGAGGGTTAGAGAGGAGACGCTTGAGTGAATAGGCGTGCATTGTAAATCTCTGCCGTGGCAACCTGCAGCTGTGGAGATCGGTGTGATGTGTGGGTGACAGGGGGAAGAGAGGCCGGCTGCACGACGGCGGAGGATTTCTCCTCCGGTGCACTGCTTATGACAGCTAACGCGGCGAGAGGAAGCGACCGGTTAGGAAGAATTACAAGAGCTATGCAGCCTGCCATCTTACAAATGAATCCCGTTTAGCCTCGGCGTGTAAATAAATAGAGTTCACTTGGAGGGAGAGGGAGAGAGAGAGAAAGATAAAGAGAGAGAAGGAGAAAGAGGGTGACAGAGGCAGGGGAAGTGGCAGCAGCGGTAATCAGCTGCAGGAATGTTTATCTGCCACTAGTGCGCGTGTGCATGCAAGCGTGTGTGCGTGTGTGTGTGGCTGCTGAAATTATGCAAGCGAGTAACAATGAGCAAATTGAACCCCCACAAAAAGCGGCACAAGGTCAGGCAGAAAGACGAGGCATTGGGGTTGAGAGTGGTGGGCGTGAGAGGATAACAGATCATGATAAATTGGCTCACATTTTACAAACCGCTGGCCTTAATGCCCTGCTCCCAGCCAAGACCGCTAGGCTGGAACTTTCCGTACTGTAATACCTCCACTCAGCCATTTGTGATATATGAAAACCAAGCTGTGGCACTAATTGCACAATTACAAAGCGGAAGCCGAGCTGTGGTGAGGCAGGGTGTGCAAACTGGAGGGGGTACGGTGATACACGCATGCCCTCCCACTCATTCGTGGTCTCCTTTTTTTTTCAATTCTGTGGAAAAGGAGTAGTTCTAGTCCTTGCGCTCACTCTCATTAGGTAATTAGGTTCTTTAGTAGAGGTGCTGTTAAATATGCCACTCGCTTATTTCGGTTAGCACAGACTTTCCCCACGAGATCCCAGCTGGACACGGATTCTAACGCACACATTTCCTCCAGAAACACTGCAGGACTGTGTACCGTTCCTCACCTGCCTAGTGGCCCAAAAAATCCAGACCAGGTTCTCCCCCTGAGGTGTGAAAAAAAAAAAAAAAAAAAAACGTCAATGTGTAAGTGTGTGTGTGAGTGAGTGTGAGAGAGAAAGAGAAAAAATTTATCTTCTACATCGATGAAAGGACAATTTATTACCGTCTGCTGTGGGAGACAGAATATTTTGCCCCAGTGCTTTGCTGGCCCTGTTGACTGTCTGAATGAGGAATGGGAGTGTATTAGCACCCGGGCTGCTTCTGCACAGACGCGCCTGGCACCGAACCATCACAGCCCCCAATACCGCCCAGGGTCGGAGGTCAAGAGCGGAGTAGCGAGTGAGGCTCGTGGACCGCTGTACGTTGTTTCGTCTCCCGCTGTCGCAGACTGATACATTATTATTAGTGCCTGCTCTTCCACGACTCTCAACAGCCCAAGAGCTGTCCTCAAGGAGTTATGAGTGTTTTCAGAAAGGGTTTCTGACAAGGTATAAGACTGAGATAGCAGCGAATATTGAAAGCATTTGTCTTGAGAACATCCTGTCATGTTAAAACAACAATGACTATTTGAACATATCGGTATTAGGCCTGTTTTACAACATATGTTCAAGCAGAGAATAAGTACAATTACTGCAACAACAGCAAGCTGCATATATATTCATTTTATAAACATATTTATATTACATACGATTTCTGTTATGCATGCAAACATAAATCATGATAACAAACATTTCAATAAAACAATGCAATAAACATTGATCACTAATGCACATTTCCTCAACAATTCTGTGAATGTGTAAGTAGTTCACTCTTGTTGCTTTATCAAAACCCCATAAGCTAATATTACAAAAGACTGTGTTGTTAAATAGGTTTATAGTGCGTTTAACTTATTTTCTGCTTAGTTCAGCATGCTATCTGCTATTACTCATACACACAAACATATGTACACACACACACACACACACACACAGAGAGAGAGAGAGAGAGAGAGAGAGAGAGAGAAAGAGACCTGATAGCATTTGTGATTCTTAAGGGTAAGATAAATTTATCATAAAAACAACCACAAATCAATGTTAGAAACATTCTGTTTCAATCACTGGAAAACCCACTGGCACTGACAGACCATCCTCTGGCACACAGAACTGAAAGAATTGTTCCGGAAAGCGAAGGATGAAATAGAAGAGTGGTGCAGGCTCAAAGGTTAAGGCTATAATTGTTTTGCCTCTTAGCAGCATTAAGATAATTTTCCTGCAAAACAGATGGTCACAGAAAAAGCCAGCTAGTCTTTTCCAGCCGCTTCCTCGGCTGAGGATGATCCCCAGAGTAATGCTTAATGTCTTCACGTATCTCAGGTGTAATCGGCGAAATGACGTTACTATTTATCTCACGTCTAGTTCAGCAATAGTTACCAACGACTGCTGGCGTGACCTCGGGTGTGTGCACATTAATTTTACCTCAGTGTTTTCTATAGCATCAATTAATAAAAAGTGACGAGGTTTGGAGCAAATGAACAGCCCTTGATAAATGAGGGTCTGGACTTAATTGCTCAGTAAATTAAGAGCTCACAATTGTGACGATGCGGACCAGTTTTAATATTTAAAAAGTCATTAGATTTGGAAATGTCTGGCTTAGTTAAGTATGTAGTCACCCACAAGGACATTAAAGACCACATGAAACAAAGATGCGTTAAAACACGATCAACGGTACACACACACACACAAACTGCATACATCTATCAATGCCTACAAACACACACAAGTCGTGCACGTGCACAGATGCCTACAAAACCCGTACATGAGGAATCCTCAGAGCAGCGGTACAGTAAATACTCCATTTGTCCACAGTGTATGCATCTAAATATATTTAATAATTCTATGGATTTGTTGTCACTTCATTTGCATGACAACAGTCTGCTAGTAAACCAGCAATTGCCGCTGTGATACAATCTTCATCATAATGGAGTTGTGATGGAGCTTCATGGTGAGGAGAAATTGAGCAAGTTAAGCCAGCTGAATCAGGGGACGCTAAGCGTTAAGGGATGATGGATCACTTTCAGTAATTCTGCTTTATTATGATTGGGCAAGATCAATATTTTAACAGTTCGGTTACAGGCTTTAGTACAGTACTTAATATGTATTATTCATAACCTTTGTCAGCGCAGGAGGGCAGCGTGTCTCAGACTGAGTGGAGAGAATGAGAGAGAGAGAGAGAGAGAGAGAGAGAGAGAGAGAGAGAGAGAGAGAAGGATACTTATGATTCTGCCAGTGGACTAAAAGAGCACAGAAGTATATAAAACCCTTACAGATGGAAAATGCAGAAATCTACAGTGCTGAATATAGCTTTGTCTATTAATATGCATAAAAAGTGGTCATGTGATTTCGGGTGAAAAAAACTGCTATGTTAGAACATACTTCTAAACATACCCTTTAAAAACTTATCCTTGGTTATACCATGGCACATTGGTGAAATCAGCTGGAAATACTTAGGTACTTGGACATACACCATACTGGTATACAGGAATTTCAAAGAATAATACATCTATTATTTTTTTAAGAAATTTAATATAATGTGCTTCATACATACTATGATTTGAATTGAACTGTCTGGATATCATAATGTAAAAAAAAAAAAAAAAAAAAAAAAAAATATATATATATATATATATATATATATATATTACAATGACAAAAAAGCTGCTACAGTTGTCTTTCCTTGGTCTCTGATTTCCTCCAATGACAGAAAGTTTGTGTTGGCACAGAACACCTCCAAACACCTTGCGAAGCACATCGTTAAGCCAGCCTGTGTTTCAAGCATGCAACTCATGTTTCAGTCATTGGCTTCCGTATTACGTTGTTTCCTCAACTGTACATTTCATATTTATGTTATTTGCATCATTGACATCAAAGCTCAGGTATTTATACAATACCGAATGTAAGTGTTATAAATGGATTTTTCACAGGGATGGGCTGTGTAATTTTATTTCATTTATTTATGTCTGTCTTTGGCACATCCGTAGCCCACTTGGCGTAATACTGATGTCTGCGAGCTGTGCGTGTGTCAGTGACATACTTTCGTAGAGCTCGAAGTGAAACCGCTGGGATTAAACACAACGGCACATTCATATCTGGTCACACGCTCAGCTGCGGCGCAGGAAGGTCTGTCACTATCAAAGCTGCCTGGAATCTTCTCCCAGCAAAAGCCAGGGAAGAGGATTTCTTAGCAAGCTCCTAACCATCTTTTTTGAAAAGCAAATCCTTTGTACCCCTCCCAAAACTCCTGGCCTGGGCTCACCTCCCCCGTATTTAAAGTCCCTGTGTGGAACGAATGGGAGCGAGCCCCGGAAAGTTTGTCGCGGGTAGTGGGTTGCTCTGGCTCTGATTAGATGTGGAGTGGTAATAGGCTCCTCTATGCGCTGCCGCTAACCCTGCTGCTCCCCCGGCAGCCACTGCGACTGGAATTAATCAGTCCTTCTGGGAACTTCCCTCAGCCGCTCTCTGCAGGCGAGCCACTCCGGAGTCATTTGCCAGCCAATCCTACTGTCAGGCTTCTGTCATTTAGGCCTTTTCATTATGCCTTTAGCTCCCCTCCCTTTCTTTCTCCACCTTAAAGAGAGAATGAGACAGAGAGACAGACAGACAGATAGAAACCAGAACGACTGACAGATTAGCCTGATGTCAGGTGCTTTTCATAGACGGATAATAGTATTACGCTTCCATAGTAAATGCTGAGAGTGTATTAATCCAAAAAAACACCGGTGCAAGTATGAAGGACACTGACTTTTCAGGTGACCGCTCTTTTATTTATTTATATGGGCGGTAATTAGGATCCTGGAGATCTAATGAATCCTTTTCTCTTATCGGCACCGCGAGCGGCGTTGTCCTAAATGTGACAATAGGTGGGCCAGCCTTGTTCCTCGTTTATGGAACCCCGGAGTCATAACTACCAATTACTGTGGCTCTCCCTCCCCTGGGCATCAGGCTGCTGGATCTGCCCGCTCTGCCACGCTAAGCCCGCTTAAGTGACCTATTTTAGGCTTGCAAGCAGACTAGAGAACACCTCAAAGGTTAGATTATCCTATGATGAAATACAGGGCCTTCTTGCTGCAAATTACCCAGGGAAAGAGAGAAGTATTTCTCCTACCTCGAACCGCAGAGCACGGCCAGCGGCCAAACAGCCCTGGAGCCACCCAGGAATGAGCCGCAAAAATATTCATGAGTAAACAAAAGGAGTGATTTGAAAAATGGCCAGAGGAAAGAACAGATTAATAAGAGAGAGAGAGAGAGAGAGAGAAACATGAATAGTGTATTATAAAAATATTCTGTAGCTCCATCTCGTCGAGGTCAGGGGGAGATAGCAGCAAGGCTTCATTAGGAGCTAAGCTCTGCCTCTGTACCACATTTGCCCCAAACCCAGGGGAGCCAAGGACTGCTAAAGAGGAAGTGGCACCAACTAAGAGGACAGAGGAGAGAATATGTGAGTGAAATGAGCAGGTGATGAATCACACTGATGTGAGCATTGACATTTTTTTTTTCATATCGAACAGTGTCAAATGTACATAGTGGTAATTAACGGGACAGTTCACCCAAAAACGAAAATTCTGACATTATTTACTCACCCTTATGACTTTTCAAACTCTTAAGTCTTTGTATAACATTTGCAACACAAATTAACATATTTTTTAATGAAACCTGAGAGTTTTCTGTCCCTCCACTGAAAGTCCAGGTAATTCAAATAAATTATTTTAGAAAGGTTATGAAGGTGATGTAAAACAAATCCAATGAAGTTTGTTCTAGCACATGACACACACACACAAGCTTCAGTGTGTCAAAACTGAATCTGGCCAATCGTGAAGCAGCTGTGTCTCTCGAAACGCTCTTGCGGTACTTTGATGCCACACGTGACAGTCATGTGGCATTGGCACCGTCTCAAGTCGGACAAAATTTCTAACCGGCATGCACTGCTTCAAGTCAGATTGCGATCAGTCTGCATGGCGCTGCATAAAGTTGAACGCACCTACAGTTTCTGTGTAAACACCCAATACAGTAACCAGTCATGTGCGTTTATTTGTGTTGGTATGTAGTATGTAGACATGTGCAGAGTTTGCTAACACTTCTTCAGCAAAGCGTGGATTTACTTTACCAATATTACAACCAACAGAGGAGGCGCATCATATACAACATATAATCTTCCCTTCATTTACTGTTTATATAGCCTAAGTGCTCTCTAATGTGGATTTTAATAAAGGGCCAGGCCTATTAAAGTTTGTTGTTCAGTTATATTTTACATTTAAAGGAGTTTATGTTTATGAGGTTACCATTAAGTGTAGACATTGTGGTTAGGCTATGGCTACATAAGCTAAAACAATGTTGCGCTCAATGAGCTCAGTGACTGCTGTTAACACTGTGCTAATGCCAGTGATAAGAAGATTTTTTGTTACTTGCATACTACAAAAGTTCTATAGCATTACAACAAGTGTTATGTTGGCTAATAAGATCCCATAGAAATAAATAAAATAAATCTGTTAGCGGTCCAGCATGTTGAGCCTTTTCCTTAAGTATGTTAACGGGACCCTGTGTGTCACCCTGGTGTTTCTGACTTTATGCGCTCCAAAGAAGAAAAAAAAAAGCAATGTGAACATAAATTTTAATTCAGAAATTATTACCATACTCAACATTAAAGAGGACCAGACTTGCAACTGCATTTCTGAATGGAGAGTATTGCATACTTCGATTGTCACAGAGTTTGGAATTTCTTGCTTAACTCCAGTGATTGATGTAGGACCCATATAATGGTAAAATAAATGGGCCTCAGTGCTAATTTCCCCCTCATAGCATCTGATGAAATATGCCTTACTCGTTTTGGGTGTCTGACATGAAATATTGGTGTGTGGTGGCCGGGGCAGACATGAAGCAGAGCTCTCGACCAGTGTACCACACCACACAGACAATCCACAGAGACGGAGCCAATTAAGATAAGCCTCCATTCACAGGAAGAGGTTGTTTGACATGCTGTCATGCTAATAGAGACAACCATCATTATGCTAAGGTATGACACACACCGAGGTACCTGCAGAATGTAGCCCTAATTGGTCAACTGTTCCTATGTAAGTCCTCTGCGCTGCTAAAGGCTCTCAGTGTTTGGTCTGGTTCCTCTTTCAGACATGTCTGTTATGAGCTGTTTTAGTCTGCCAGAGGTAATTTCTCCGCTCCTGCTCTTGGCATGGGGTGGATACACTCCAGATTTGACAAGAACGGTTAGTTCTAGCAATAACAAACTGCGACTTCCTCTGAGTAGTGTCAGCCTCGGCACACTTAGATCAGGCTGGATTTAAGTATTAAAAGATTTCAACTTGTCCAAGTGCTCAAGACAAATATGTACGTGGTATAAAACTAGAAGTAGAAGTGGTGGCATTGTAGAGACTGAAGATTGAAATAGACTCAAAGATTCCTCACCGACCCCAGAAATCATTTGAAAAAGACACAAACATAAAGACACTTCCCAAATATTCAAAGTGACATACATGTACACAAACAGAAGAACAACAGCTTGTTGTTTTCCAACTGCTTTTCTCTCTATGTAGTCTAGAGAATTTTGTCCTGTGTAGATTGGTCAGATTTGCTGTTTGTGAAAAGTACTGCACATAGAGCAGTTTCAGCTGAATGTAGGATTTCCTTATGTCCAAATGGAGAACCTTATCACAAATCTTTTGACCTTTTGTGAACTAAATGGGAAATTTAGTTACAGTAAATGTTTAACTGGTTTCCTGCATGAAACTTAAGATCCTTCCACCAATAGCCTAGATTTCTGCTGTTACGAGGCCAAAACAACCAGGTAGTGAAGATCTTATCTAAGCAGAGCTAGCATATTCGAACATTGGTAAAGTAAACATTCCACATATTGTTCTGCAGAAAACAATTTTAGCAAGAACAAACGAACTGGTTGCCATGATGATGGAAGACCGTCATTCTCAAGTTTAAAAATAAAACCATGGTTCTAATTACTTTTAGGATTTTAGGACTTTTTAGTGTGTTTGAAGCAAACAAACAAACAAAACAAAGCAATAAATACAATTTCAAACGCTGAACACCAGCTGAGTCCTTTAGCTATAAGCCACAACCAGTTTGAAAAAACTTCATGGCAACAGGCTTCATCAAAGAAAGTGCAGCTCCAACCAAACCCAGATCATGCGGTTTTGAAATTTTTAGGGTTTCTGTACATTTCAATCTTTATGTGAATGGCTTTTTTGCTAATTACAAAGTAATTACATAGGAACTACAAATGAATAACTTAGCAGAGATTATTCAGTTTCTTTACCCCAGAAAATCTCTTCTAGCCAGTCTGGCCTATGCACTGAATAGCCTACGTTCGTGAAGGAAGAAAAAATATTGTTTTGTGCCATACAACGTTTCGTTTTACTAGCCACCCCTTGTTTTGGTCTATCAATATTTACCCTCATATGTCTTTTCAGCAAGTGAGACTATCCAGCTATTTGAAGACCAACAGTTAGTTTGAACTAGACTGTTAGCTCATTGTGCTATCGTACTGTAATTTCTCACCGCAGGAGTTTCTCTTGGCCTGGCTCAGGCCGCCACCACAGTCATGGACGTTGACTGTATCCCTGGAAACCTCAAAGAGCCCATCTAGCATGTCACAGCGAAGTCAGGCTGCCGGTACACTGTGCAGGTGAGAGTTGCCCGCTGGACGGCAGCCAGCGCTACAGGACGTGTTTGTTTGGACTCAGCCCGGATTTGGAGCCTGCCAGGAAATGTGCTGTTTCTGGCAGATTTCAGAGAAAGAGAGACAGAGTAAGAGAGTGAGAGCAAGCATGTTTTCAGTGGCTCAGAGAGACTAAATATGGCTGTCAGTAAGCACGCACTACTGAAGAACCACAGAACGTAGGCCAGACTGCAACAAACACCAGCAGCGTATAGGTACTCCCTCCGAGGCTCGGGTGAATAGGTGACGTCTTATCACCCAATCCCACTGCTTTCTAGTGATATCCTGTCAAATTTCTGTTGTTGTGTTCATTACCGTCATTGTACATATCAATGCACACAGCGCGATTACGCATTTGTGTTTTCAGTAAACATTTTCAGAGATGCAAAGCTTGAAAATGCAGGTCACTCGTAACTTAAATTATATTCCTGAAATGTATTCTCTGCCGGCTTTGTGATAACCGCGACATTCTTTAACCTCCACACCCCCAATTAGGGGAGCAGGGGAGGAGAGGGATGCGAGGCATATTGCTTTGACCCACATGCCTTACTTAGAGGCACACTCCAGAGAGAGAGATGGTGCAGAAGGATATCACGGAGGGAAAACACTCCTCATAACAGCCTAAGGCACTCCCAGCCGCTCTATCAATGCAAAACAGACCACTACCTGAGGCTAACAGGACATTTCACTTTTCATAAGCCAACCGCTTTTGTGCACCCCTCAACCTCACCCTCCTCTCCATTTTTTCTTTTTCTTTTATTTTATTTTATAGAGGTACATGTATTTTGAAAGCACATTGGCATGAAGGGGAGGTGGGAGAGGAGGGAACAATAAAAAAACAAAAAAAAAACAAGAGGAACAAAAAAAGATGAAAAGCATCTTTAGCATGCCGGAAACATCTGGTTTCATATTCGAAGCCTGAAAAGGAAATTGCACAAAGACAAAATTCTTATGTTTTGATTTATTTTATTATTTGAGGGCTGTGCCACGCCAGTCATGCAGTTCAAATCTGAGGCCATAAATATGGCAAACGGAGGGATGTGACAGAGGCATTAGCCTGCTCTCCATACGCTCCCACCCTGATGGATAACGCCACTAATAACATCTACAACTGCTGCGTTCTGCCCTGAATTATACCACGCTAAGGGGCTTCTGTTAATGGGAAGAATGAATTCACGCAGTGAGAAAAAGACAGATATAATAAAAAGCAAATATTCTCCAAGACGCTATCCCCTGCTTACGTGTGCTACTTGTATTCATCTCCTTTGGTCTCTGCGGTGCACCAGTAATTCTGAAGGCTTGAACTACACAACAGATCTTTTTTTTGCATTTGCCCTGATTTACAGTCTGGACAAGTCATTGCTAGCTGCTGAAAGTTAGAACAAGTCTGTAGATTTTCACAGAAAATCGCATAGTGTATGATGGGTACAGACTCCTATTTTTGGCTTCAGGCTTTGATTCCATCCAGCCAGAGGAGAACAAACATGTTTGATTATTTTAGAGCGTGTATTGTTTCATTTGTCATGCATTTTGTAATAACAAGGCACATGTCTCTGCATGAGTTTGTTGCGTTTTGGAACAACTTGAAAGTCTGGTAGTCGGCAAATGCACAATTCTTACTGCTTATCTTTTCCGATTTTATAACTGATGCAGTGTATTTCTGCACTAGATCAGCATGCATCTGTAAGCTCTTGGTGTCAATAAATAGTGGTAACATGCCAACACCAAGCTGAAACTCCCTTTGCCCTGTGAATCTGCTCACCTGGCACGACCAGGTTGCTGCTGCCATCCGGGCTCCAGATGCTCTCAATCACTACTCTGGCATGGAGCGAAATGCCAACAATCTCCAGCTCCCAATTTACTGCATTACTCTCAATCAGGCTTGATTTACTGAGAGAGCAAGATTTCAGTATTTCACCCAAACTCTTGATAAAAATCTATGAATATCTCTGATTGATATCAATCGTTGACACGTGAATGTATCACAAGATTGATAAATTGGAGTCACTAAAGGCATTGTTACGTCTGGCCGGCTTTGGGGGTGTTGGGAGAAGGGGATAGGCGAACACTAAATCCTGCCTGGAGAGAGCAAGCAGACTGTTTCTAACAGATGGAGCGAGGTTAGCCACTGTTTCCTTCTACAGCAGGCTTGATGGACGACTGTCAGGATTTACAGGCGAAGAAGTGCAATAGAGCCGGTTGAACATCTGTGTGTGTGTGTGTGTGTATCAGTGACAGTGGTTAATTTAAGAGAGTTACAGGCTCTAAGAACAGCTGATGGACAGTTGTATTCCCCTGGCTGACCGCAGTGTGAAGATATAGTGAAGCAGAAAATAAGCCTTCACTTCTTCTCTCTCCACACACAGCTCCTCTAATACACACAATTAGACTATTACAGACCACTAAAGCACAAATATCAGCTACTTTTCCCCTTAGTCTCCATTACCACCAGATTTCCTAAAATCAGCATAATGCAAGTGAACTATTTAGTGGCGGTTTGTTTTTATTTGTTTTTATTCATGCTAAACATACACAGCTCGATGATGAACAGAAAAGTACAAAATCTGTCACTGGAGTGGTACCTTTTCAAAAGGTACAACTTTGTATCTTATTTAAACATAAAGGGTGCAAATTGTTACCATACTAGTGCTGATATGTACACTTTGGGTACTAATATGTATAGAGTGGCCATATGCGCCATTTCTATGGGAAACACCCTGGTCAGGTAGTTTGACCAATAACATGCAAGTGTTGTACATAATCGACCGAGCATGGCGAGTCTTGCATGAGAAGGTGAGAACGATCAAAGTGTTGCAAATATACACACGTGTTTGTTCGTTCGTTCGACTTGAAGCTGCGTACGGATTATTGTATGACACCAAAGTACCGCGAGAGTGATTTGAAAGCATAAGAAGCCGTCTGCTCTGCTCTCTACAGCACTTGTGAAATAATGTCATACAACGATCGGTCTGCACAGTGTAAACAGCCAAAAACTGGATCATTTAGGGAATATAGAAATCCTGGCAAGGGTGCGTCCCTTAAAAATGGCCCGTTTGGTCACCATGACTATGTACCTTATTAGTATCTAAAGTGTTTTTATTTTTTTTAAGAGACAGCTTTGGTACCTTTTTTTTCCTAGTTTAAGAATGTCCATTAAAATGTTAAAGGGCAAAAGTCTTAAGAAAAGCATAAAACCTCAAATGTCTGTTCATGTTGATATTATGAATTAGAAAACCAGTATAGTACAGTAAGTGTACAGAGATTTAAAATCTTTGTAAGGTATATTCTTTATATTGTGATTTTGTGATTTTGCCAGGATATGTTCCTGGACCAACATCTTCTGATGATCCTGGATCAACATTATTTGTTAAAAAATATAGACTTAACCCAATCCCTACCCCTAAACCTAACTTTACCAATTATGTATTCCTAAAATCAGTAGGAAATAATAGCTGATTAACAAGTGTGTAGAAAGCACCTAACTCTGATTGCAAGCCTAAAACAGATATTTTCTGAAAAGTTATATCTCAGTTCTGATTGATTGGTTGATTGGAATGTTGGTCCAGGAACATGTTGCTTTTTTTTTTCTAAATAATAATCATCATCATCATCATTAAGCCAAACGACAATTTTTGTTTTCTTATCACTAATCGACCCTTTTAAGAAAATAACTTGAAATAATACAATGAGCATTAATGCAGATCAGCTGTTGTTAAAAACGCATTGTGAACCTGTTGGGAAATTTTCATTTTCTAAATCTTGCAGGTTGCAGCAGACCAGCCAGCTACAAATTTGATTGACAGAGGGGGAAACATCTATTCCATTCACACTATTCACATGAGTGCAAATGAAAAAAAAAAAAAAAGAGAGAAATGCAGACAGAGATAGAGCGAGTGAGATAGCACACAGTAGGGATGAAGAAGAGGCCCAGACCCCCTCCAGCATGCTAGAGAAGTTTAGAGGGAGGAGAGGGTAGCGGGACTCTCCCCAGGGCTCTGAGCCCAGGCCCCCCTACAGAAGGCTGGGTGTAGATGAAGCAGAGGCTGGGCTCTCCCTGGGGCAGCAGGCTTAGGCCACAGTTCTGTTTGATCTGGCGTGAAGACGAGGGTTCACTCAGTCATTATAAATAACCTGAGAAAGATCTATGTCTGGCCTGCCAGTCCAACACAACAAGACACAAATATAAAGAATACATTCACACAGAGAATGAACACTGAGCTTAATACCAACTAAAACAAAAGCTGAAATAATGCTGTATGGTCAGTTTCTGAAGATGATGGTACATCAAAAAAATAGTTGTTTGCTTACATTGCCTATGAGGCATGAAAGTGACCTCAGGCGCAAATAGATTTTAGACAGCAAAGGAGTGAAAATATGATCCAACCACCTCATCCATGTCTCTGGACACTTTTGCAATTTTCATGTGCATTTAATTGTCTGAAACAACTCAACAATCAGTGTCTATAGGTACCATAGTGCTATTTATTGGCTCACACAGATCTGATCTGATGGAGACAAAGGTGTTTATTATTATTATTATTATTATTGTAGTATAATAACAATGTAGTATAATATTATTATTATACTACATTGGATATATATATATATATACAGTACAGACCAAAAGTTTGGACACACCTTCTCATTTAAAGAGTTTTCTTTATTTTCATGACTATGAAAATTGTAGATTCACAGATTGTAGATTATATATATATCCAATGTTGTATACAGTAGTATATATAGTATATAATGGCTCTAACATCAAAATAACTATTCTCTAACCTGTACTGAACTGCAGCTTGATTCGCAGTCAGAATTAACATGGTTCCCCGTAATGAGGTTTATGAATTATTGGCTATGGAAACATTGAAATTTAAAATACGTTTTACCCCTAGAATGAATGAACCAAAAGTGTTCTATTAAAAAAATAATTACCAAAACATGATGATGCACAGAATGTTTTAATATATTAAATGTTTTATGCTAAAAAATTCAGTAAAGATCACGTTTCATGAAGATATTTAGTAAATTTGGTACCGTAAATATATCAAACTTAATTTTTCACTAGTAATATGCAGACAAAGGACTTAATTTGGACAACTTTAAAGGTGATTTTTCCCAATATTTTATTATTTATTTATTTATTTGTTTTGCACCCTCAGATTCCAGATTTTCAAATAGTTGCATCTCGACCAGCTATTGTCCTATCCTAACAAACTATACATCAACGGAAAGCTTATTTATTCAGATTTCAGATGATGTATAATAAAAATCTAAATAAAAAAGACCCTTATGACTTGTTTTGTGGTCCATGGTCACATATATACAAATAATACTATGAAATACAGGCAAGATTATATAAAAATTATGGGTCAATATGAGCCCCCCTTCTCATTCTTGGAGTATAAAAAAAAAATATAATTCTCCCCATCCTATGACCAAGAAATATGAATATTATTTTTATAACTGATTAGGGTTCTTTGATGAATTCAAGGAATATAAAAATCTATTAATCAATAAATACATGATTTTATTGATAAAATATTTAAAAATGTTGAAAAAAACAATAATAACAACAACAACCATATTAATGATAATTACGCAACATCTAAAATCCACTGTTTTTCAAAGAACCTGCAGCAGAAAAAGATTCTGAATCTCATCTTTCCTTTTCTTGACTTACTGCCATTTACATATTTACCCAAGACTTGAGAGGGCTCCCACCCGACCAGCCCCATCCTCAATCAGGCAAACTGCACTTTTTACCGCCCCTCAGAAGCCTCTGCAAGCTCAACCCGAGTCCAACACGAGCTCCTACAAAGACGAGACACATTGTCCTTGGAGGAGACGAGAGCTCGATTTTCTGTTTGCTGCCATTTGTCATCGGCCGCTAAGAGAGATCAACAGTCGTCTGCACACAAATCGATATTCTCTTAACCCAGACCTAATCTACAGAGAGTTTCCTGCAATTTCACCTTTCTCCTCCCCCATCCCAGATCCCCTCACTTACTTTCTCCCTACTTTTACTCTCCATCTCCTCTCGTTTTCTGCAATCATTCTTAGTGTCTGTGAGACACCCATTTTTCAGCGTGTGGTAAGGGTGGGTGACATAGAAGGGAATGATGCTGTGTCTGCGGCCATGATGGATCAGAGGGAGCCGTGAGGGCTATGGTCTTCCAGGGCCCGAGTGGAGAGATAGACTGGCTGCCTAATCATCCACATGACACCTGCAGAATCCCCTGGCTGTTCACACACATTCAGATTAGTTCACACTTGTCCCTCTCTGTAACTTCTGCTGTCCGGTCCGGTCCATCAAACCTATGCTTTTTTGAATTTGAAGATGCCATAATCGAACCTTGATCTATGAACAGCAAAGAAGGGTGGGTATAAACACACTTAACATGATTTATCCAAGTAGCACCAAGGGGTCGAACCTTTGCTGGTGCCCTTAGTGTCTTCTGGTAGATGTCATAACTACATTATCAAAAGGCTTTCATTGAAAAGTATTTGTGTATTTGAACACAACTTTAACTTTTTTTTTCTTGCAAGTATTTTATTATATTTTAGGACATATTTTACTAGTGCCCTTTTTTCTCTTCTGCTGCCCTTGACGTCACAGCTATGGATAGTTGCAAGTGAAGGGCTTGGGACTGTGCACAAGGCTATAAAATAAGTATTACCACAGAAAATCTTACAATATTTAGTGTAATGTTGGTGTATAATAGTTTCAGTTCTCTGCCATTTCTATAAGGGTCTAGAAGTATAATTACTCAATATATACATATAATAATTCAAAAATCACTCTCAAAATTTAGAAAAACCTTACATTATGATTTGTGTAACATACTGTACAAATATATTGCAAAATAAAATTCGGGTGATTTGTCAAGATAATGTATTATTGAGCTGGCTTACATAAATGAGAAGGGGTGGGTGACCAATTTAGAAACGAATATTCTACATTCTATCATGAACACAATTTTGTTGAAAAAGTACACAAAATAAATACCCTGATAACCTATTACAAATGTAACATGTGGATTTTTCAGGGAGAGCAGGACAGATTGATAGAGATAATCTTGAAAATATTAGATAGAACTAAACTATATAAGATGTAACTACAAATAAATTAGTGTAACATCTTATGCCATCCATCATTTATGGTGCTACATTACGTCCATTTAAATTCCAACTTGTTGCAAAATTTCCTATTTTAAAGAAAATAAATGTAAAGTTTTTAAATCTATAATTCTGTGCTGGGGACATAAGAACACAGGCAGGACAACTATAACAATTATAAATAAATAAATAAAAAATTGTTGAGTTCTATCTGTGTGCACATTATTATTTTTCATCAGCATTGCCAGGATGTCATATTGTATAGTATTTAGTTGCATGGTATTTACATGTGATCAGCTCAAAGTATCCTGGCTATAAAATGAGCCTTTACTGCAAAGTAATGTTCTTCCAGGGGGGTCCCATGCAGCACCAGCCAATCAACTACCATTGAGATGAATGGGAATGCTAACTTATTGGTTTCCATAGAATCAAACAGATCAAATTTTAGATGAGTGATATCAGGGAATTTGGCCTATATGGACATTAACAGCTGATTTAACTAAAAATATAAATGTTTTCCCAACCAGTTCTTGGGTTTGAGCCAGGTTTTCTCCAAGCATGCTGATAGGCTGGAGTGGTGAAACAGACAGGCTCTTTATTAGGGCTGGCCGAGGTGGATGGGTCCTTCCTGTTACTGATGTAATTTGCCTGCAAAGTTCTGCAGTGTGGAGCATGTCTCATTCCGGTATGGACCAGGAAATGGGGGGATTTTATTTTATTTTTTTTTCATTCATATGGTCTTACAGACATATGTAAATGCATACAGTACACACACACACACATACACACACACACACACACAATAGCAGCTTTGTCAAAGAGTCTTAAATGATGATGCAAGCCAGACTGGTTCCTGTTGTACTTTAGTTATAAACTCCTGCTTAGAGTCCTGTAGGAGATTATGCACATTATATTGGACAAATGAGTAATTTAGTTCAGTCACCGTGTGTGTGCTTTTCAGTATGACACAGCAACTAACATAAACCAGGTGCAAGTTTTCACACACCATTTGCAACGTAAGAGTGATTAAAGCATCAGGTCTAAACGGTATTGTTTTAGCTCGGCGTCCTGCATTTCTCTTGATCATTCTGATAGATTTCTTTTCTGTGAAACAGAATGCTTTCCCAGAGAAAGTCTCATGAAATATAGATGCAAACCATAACAGAGAGAGAGGGAGAGAGGAAGCATCTGCTTGGCATTTGAATGATGCTTAGGGGCAGGGTAGGTACAGGAGCCTTGGGGTTGATTGGCTGAGAACTCAGAGTCTTACTGAGATACATTTATCCAGACTGCCTGAATGCCTGTTTACACGCAACACAAGCTGCCCAGTCCAGTGTGTGTGTGTGTGTGTGTGTGTGAGCCTGTTGCTTCTGAAACACATCCAGTTCTGTCGTCTTAGTGACTAGAAGGATTAATACAGAGAGAGAAGGAACTAAATAACCATTATTATTAGACCAGTAATTTTCAAATCGTTGTTGCTTTAAGCAGTTTGAATGAATTTTCTATACAAAAATTACATTGCAATATATAATATAATATAAAATGATGAAACAATGATTAAATATTAAAATATTAAAATAAATGTTAATGTTAATAAAATTAATAAATAATATTAATAAATAAAATAAACATTTAATTACATTTGTATTATTACATTATATAAACCTAAAATAATAAAATATAAATTATACAAATAAACTATTTTAAAAATAGTTAATCCTCTAATGTCATTCAGTCACTAAACAAACCACTCTTGTTCAAGTGAATTTGCATTTAACATAGTTCTTATTTTCTTTCACTGCATATTTTTGTTTAGCAGTTTTGAGGATAGGAGCATGTCACACAACCTGTATATGCTGACGTCTGTTTAATTTGGCTTGTATCCACCATCTGTGAGAGAAAGAAGCTACTAAAATACTGTACAGTTGTATAGGACGTTTGGCCTTTGACATCATCAATACAAGATCAGGGAAGCGATTTTTCCTCCACTTGTAAAACTTGAAAATTCGATTTACTTTGCTATCATAACTTCTGTTTTCACAACTATATGATAACTTCCAGATTATAATTTACATTTAGCATAGTTGTTTTCCTGCTGTTCACGATATAAGAACAAACTTGAGGTCTATTATTAGGTCATGACCCACCAGTTTAGATCCACTGTAGACAACAACACTGTTGGCATCTCACTTTTGTATTTATTTATTTTTTTATCCTCTCCTCTCCTTTAACATCTCTCTCTCTTCCAACTATCAGCACTCATCTCTGTGGATTTCTTATCAGCTCTGTCTTTGCCTTTCTCTCACTCTCTCTCCTGTGGTGTCTGGGTCTTCGGTTCTCAGGTGGTAATGAAGGGATGGTATGCAGGGCCATAAACTGAGAGGCATGTTGTCAGTATGCATAAAGGATGAGACTGGAGGATGGCGGAGAGGTCAGAAGAGAAGGGAGAGAGAGAGAACGGGAGAGCGAGAAGGAGAGAAACCTCACAGTCTTGGATGTCTGAGAGCATATCTTAGCTGACTTGTCCTTTTCCTGTTGCGGAGAAAATGGAAATGCATGCACAGCACCCCCTATAGTTGCAGCACAGCCACAGCTATGGAGCCTTTTGAGATGGCACATTAGTGAGATCATTAATTACAGTCATGGGGGAACCAACCAGACACACACAAACAGACAATCGCAAACAAGTCTCCGTCAGAACAGCGTAACTGTAAACCCACAAACATGAACGTTTTCTCTGCAGTCACAAAGTCTGCTTGCAGCGACGTCAGTTGCGATCTGAAGCTCTATTATATAGTACCGAAAGATTGTTTGTAACGTAGCTAGTAGCCATTGTAGAAAATAAGTTACCCCCTCCCCCACCATCACCCCCTTAAACTGTGAAGCATGCTTGATGTGATTAGCTGTCATGTTACACGGCTGCTAAAGTGGTAGAGGGGAGCGATACCCTTTTCGCTGCCTGGGTATCCCAGTCTGGAGGCAGATTTGTGTTCCTGAGAGTGTGTGTGCGTTTTTGACCATGAGTGTGTGTTGGGGTGTTGAGAAGCACAGCGAGAGTGTGAGTGGATTACACACGGTTCAGAGTGTGTATGGGGAAGCGTGGCGCTAACACGGCTTTCTAATGGGATTTCGCAATCCTTTTCCCTGCTCTCTTTCTTGCTCTCTATCTTACTCTCTCTTCAACATGTAGGCTAGCTCGCAAACTCGCACACAAACATAAGCACAGGTAACGCCCAAAATAACCCTCTACAGCGATCTTCTCACTGAGCTGTAAGCAAACTGTCTGCGGTGAACTCGTTCTTTCTCTCAAACGCGGGCCAAAGCCCCCCTTGTCTTGTCGAGTGTGCGCACCATAAGCCAGAAAAGCTGAAAATACAAAAAGAAAAATGAGCAAACTTTGTTCGGTTCTCAGAGATGCTCAGCTCAGCTGAAAGCACTGAAGGAAAGCAGCATCGTTCTGAGTGAACTCTTGTGTTTTCCCATTTGGACAAAGAACAGCAGAGATGTCAGTTACCCCCTGACTTACATGACAGACTATGACAAGGAATGGATCTTCTTCCCCAGAGCCGTAGTGGCAGTGTGCCGAAATCTAGTTTGACAGTAAGATTAAATGTGTTTGTGTGGGGAGTTGAGCTCTGACATAGCTGGAAATCCTCTCTGCAGTTTGGGTGCATTCTGGGCCATTCCCAGAGGATTTTGCATGCTTTGTACACAAGGAATCTTTTGTGAGTAAAGAAGCTTCTTGTTCTGTAAAAGGCACTGAGGCAAAGATCATAAGTGACCAAGCTAGGCATGAAGGCACCCAAGATGCAGTGCAATCAGATTACTGAAAATGCATTTTAATGCAGCTGGGTAAAAAGTAATTTGTTTAGATTAATCAGGACCATAAATTGAACAACCTCAATATTGATTCTTAAAACCAATTATTATGAATGAATCATTTTAATTAGACACACTTTTTACATACTTTTATAAACTATTATACCTCAACTTAATTTATACCTTTTAAGTAACTGTACACATTCTTACAACACAAAAGTAATAAAACAGTTATAATATCATAGTTTTACACAAAAATTTAATTCAAAGTTTACTAAGTTTGAATACACAGAAATATTTCTGATTGTTTGTTCTGACTTTGATTATCACCTATTTTATCAACTAAACTGTGCTATTGTATAATTTATATAATTTACATAATGTTAAATTTGCTCCTTCCAGAAAAATTTGTAAGTCCACGAAAAGATTTTAAAACAATGGCTTATTCGCAGAAGCACTTTCATGCAAGGTGGAATTTATTCACAGTTGCAGAAAGATTGTCCACAGTGAAGAATACATACACAGAAAAGTGCACACAAAAGTACCAAAGACACAACAGAAGGAGAAAATAAAATAATCCAACAATGATATATCAAACGGTAAACAGGTATCCACAGTATACGAAGGGGTTTTGGGTTTGCTCGGGGCACCAAAGTAGCTCTCCTTCATCAACAAGCAACATCTATCTTCTTCTTCTTCTATTTTTACAGTGGTTGGCATCCAGCATATTGGTGCATTACCATCACCTTCTGCTCTGGAGTGTGGATCAGAAAATAGGTTTACAAACTAAGGCTTCATTCCACTCCACTTCAAGACATGCACTCACAAACTTCCCTACGCACTTCTCCTTGGGGGAATCCCAGCTGCCATTTTGAAGTGCGTTCCACTTCGCGAAATGTACGGGGGAAGTTTATATGGACAGACCCTCGAAGCAGGTCTGCTTCAAATCTACTGTACACTTCAGGCCGCTCCATAGACCACAATGCAAGATGATAATGACATCATCGCAGATCATGTTCATTTATCCCCACTCCAAACAAGTCTATAATATAGATATATTAGGGCTGGTAAATTATATATATTTTTTAAATCTAATTAATTACATGATGTGGTGATTAATTAATCTAATTTATCGCACATCAACTTTGGAGAACTTACTGAAAGATCATTTAAAGTCGTTGTGCAAAGCATCAAACAGAGATTACAAAAAATAAATATTTTCTTTGATTAAATTTATTGCATATACTCTTTGGATCATTTGAGTAAATGATTTTCCTAATTTTTGGTTGGGTGAACTATAACTTTAATAATTTATTTTCTTGAATTAATTATTATTACTATGAAAATTATTTCTTTAATGAAATGATACTCAACAAAATAAATATCTAAAACTGCCAGTAGGCGGTGGTAAATGATTAAGTCATCGAGTCATTTATTCATTAATTTGATTCGTTCAAATGGCTGATTCATTTAGGAGTGAAGTAAAGGGTTCTTTATGAATGGATCATTGAATCATTAGGCTTGTTCGACTTTAAGCAGGTCATCACCAACAGACCGATTGGTGTATGACATTATACTGTACGACCGATCAGTTCAGTGCCACTTCAAAGCCAACGCGACTATGGCCAATGGTTCAACATGCCAAATGGTTCACCAAATTCATTCAAAACATGGATTAAGAAATGAAATGCCGCTGTGGATCGCTCGGGGATGAACAGTTCTGCTTTGTCTTTAGCTTATGGAAAATTAAGTAAAACAGACAAGATTATGTCTAAAACTACACAATATAAACTTCTTAAAGTTCTTAAGTTCATCTTAAACTGTTGTATAAGATGAGTATCACATTTGCACTCGTGTTATATTGCACTCAGCCTACTTCTTGTGTGATATTTCTTAATGTAAATATGAGACACAATTTCAAACAGGTGCATTTTGCCCCATATCTAGAATTTTAGGGATATTCTCTAAGCTCCATCATGCAGAAAGTTGTTGCCCTGTCTCATATTAATCATCAGTCGACTATGAAATCGCAGATGAGCCACGTAGGTCTAGGGTGGGGCAAGTGCGTTAATAATTTTAACGTGTTAGTTTTCCCCATAATTAATTAATCTAATTAACACTTTAAATTACCAGCCCTAAAATACACACACACTGTTTAAGTGGTGGAGAATGCAGGCAAGGCGGAGCCTAGACAGCGCAGTTGGGAAACATCTGGTGACGTCACTCCCTCTTGCTTCCAAACGTTCGTGAGAATCCAGACGGGGATGGAGGAAAACCGGGGACAGCCTCCCATCCACAAAAGGGGTAAGTGACTTATTTTATCGTCATTTTACCCTGTGGTTGGTTGAAGCTGTCACTATAACCCGTTTTCTCTGTCCCTGTTCCGGTGTGCTGTGAGAGGGAGTACTGCCTGGAGAGGACTCCCCGCCTCCTCCGACCGTTTGGAGCCTGGTTGAGGATGGTAGCACTCCCGTGTGGGCAGCACCCTGATGACGGGAATTTCACTTGGGAGGGGGAATGTGACGCACCCCGTCCTAAATCGCCGCCCTTCACCAGGCTCCTGACTGGAGTGGGTGTGTGAGAGGAGGGGTGCTGGATGAGTCAGGGCTGGCGGCATGTGATGGGGCACACCTGAAGGAAATGGAGCCTCATCACCGCCGCTGTTTAAAAGCCCAACACGCCTCTCCTCAAGAGACCGGTCTCTTCCCCGTGCATGCACACTGGTGCCTTCGTGGGTCCAGGAAGGGTGCGTTGAGGGACTTCCGCGTCACTGGAGACGTGAGCTGCCGGGAACTGCACTCATTTACACGGCCGATGGGCCAGAATGCTGGGCCGTCCATCCCCTACCAGCGTCAAGGCCAACGTGAGTGATGAGGCTGCTAGAGGAAGCCGCCGCCCCTCGCGCCCCGGACAGAAGAGGGGAGCGTGTGCGGCCGCCGGACTCCACCCCTTACCTGGACCCTTCCTCCATGAACACTGCCTGAGCCACACGAACCCTGCAGCACGACGAGGACACCAGATTCCCTGTTATTTTGAACACTCTTCCCCTTTGGCCACCTTTTATCCCCTGTTTTATCTGATTTCTGTTAATAAAAGTCTCTCCGAGGCCTGACCCATGCCCACTGTGTTTGTCTTCTGCTCCTCCCGTCACAATGTATATATACGTTTGAACCGTGCATGTTACATAAGGTCAAGTTTATCAAAGCCATTCGTGGGCTATAAGGAAAAAGTCTCTCTGAAAAGTGAGTCACTTAGCAGCATAAGTTTCAGTTGGTCTTTTTGGCCATGTCAGAGGGAGAGGTGAGAATTTACTGTGCTGTGGAAACTGAAAAGAAAACACAAACATAGAGCTTTTCCTACTTTCTCTCTTTCTCTGCTCTTCTCGTTGTAAGCTCATAACTCTTTTCCCTCTCACTCTCTTCTTTTATTTTTCTCTGTCTTTCTCTGTAAAAAGCAGGGGAAAAGTAAGCATGAAAACTTGGGGCGCAGAGCAGCTGAGAGGACAACTGTCCTCCTGTCCGGAGTTCCAGCGGTAGCCAAGTAAAACAGTGGCGTTCCACTAGGAAATGGCAAGCCAAACAGAGACAGCCATGAATCTGAACTGCATGAATGTGAGGGTTTCTCCTTGCATTCCCCAAAGGCACAGCTGATTATAGAAGACTTCTGTAGTTAAGGACATTTCCCAAATGATTTTAGCAGTGCTTGGAATTAAATATTTTGTTAAAGGCAGTTGGGTTCAAAACACCAATAAGTACAGTGTGTAGCATGTTATTAATACATGATTGCGGATCTATCGCATGCTTCATTAGGGCTCCACTGTATTCCGCAATCTGTTGTGAAAGCATAGCTGTGCATCTGAGTTTCAATAAAACTATTAATTTCTCTGAGGTCCTTGTGCAAAGTAGCAAAAGATTAGCCAATAGATAAATAGTAATTTAGATGAATCCTTAACCAGATTCATTTGATTTGAGGTTGTGTAAAGAATAACAGAAGCGCTAGCATGTTAGCCGCACATCTGTTGGTGCGTGTGCATGCGTTTGTGTGTTGGCAGTGAGATAAAAGGCCGTGACCAGAGCAGAGTTAGTTTAGCGGGGGCGAGCAGGGAGAAGCTTGTGCATTAGTTAGTGGAATTATCTGGATAACTCCTCCGCCAGTGAAAGGTACAAACTCACAGTGGCAGGATTGGATAATGCTATTATCAGCATGATTGTAGCATTAGAGAGAGGCATTAATGTGGATCATTCAGACCATTCAGCACTAAGAATTGCCATAAAATTACAGCATTATCTGCAGAGATGGGCGCTGGATATCAGCAAGGGGGAAAAGCCCAGGAAAGCAAAGCAAAGCTTTGAACTAGCAGTTGTTTCAGCTGCCAATTTGTATACATGACCGTTATATGGCTAATTTCACATCTACCACAACCTTTATACCATTGCCACAAATTGCCTAATTTAATTGCGCATAAACAGCGAGTGCAGCTACTGTATTTCCTTTTATTTACAGTCGCACAAATGGAAGTCTAGCTGCAGACAAAAATAAATAAATAAAATAGTATAGAAACTGGTATTGGTATATTTGCAGTTAATGACAGATAAAGGGCATGTAAAATATCAAATTAACAATAAAATGTTGAAAAGACTGGCATAATATTATCTTGTAAAACGTACTGCAATCTTTGTTTTAGTTGCAACTTAGCTCAGGCTAACATATTTCCAGTTATACAGTACGAGTGGAAGCCCCTCGAGTGCTGCAGAAATCCTGTCTGTTGCAGATGTTCAGATGAATTTGGGCCTTGTCTGTTTGCGGCTCTGTAATAATATCTACCACATTTCTCGATTTGCTGCTTGTTCACTGTTCGGTTTTTCCCAAACCCTCCGGTTTTCCACCCTAGTCTGTGTACATCTATATTTTGCTCCGCTCCGCTATCTCTTTTGCTTTCTTTTGCCTTTGAATGAGATAAATATATATTGTGCCATTGAAGCCCTAGTGTGGGAGGTCTGGAGCTCTGCGGCACAGGGAAGCGCAGACATCCGAGACACGCTCACACCGCATCCCAGGAACTCCATGCGCAAAAATAGCTCAGAGATTTTCACATTTTATATTTGTCTGAGGGGATATTTGAATGCAAATGAATACGGAGGAATGGCAGAGGGTGTTTTTGTTGTGCGGAATTAGTGTTGTGAGGGCGCTTTCTACCCCATTCTTCTCCGTCTTTCTCTTCGCCATCCAAATGACTGCCATTAAGGCAGGACAGACTCGAGCCAAACACAGGGCTCCACTTAATGTGATTTCCTCCAGAAGGGAAAGAAACAAAGGAAGGAGTGATTCATCAGGGAGAGAGAGAGAACGAGACAAACCACTCATTCTGAAGCTGTCCACCTCCAAACGATGTTCAGTGCAAACACTGTGCGTGTTCACGTGAGTGTTTATTTCTGCATTTGCGAAAACACGGTCAGGATGAACATCAAAGAGCTCTGGCAGCAAGAAACATTGAAAACAAAGATTCATTCTCCATTAGAACAGGATTATATTGCATAAGAACATTGTGTTGAACTTGAAATAAGCCCACCGTTATAATCCACACGAAATGAGGCATATCGCATCTATGAAATCATACACGCCGCAATAATACAAAAGAGGCCTGGTGATTTGACGAGGCTCTAGCTAGCCAAAGAAAGAGAGGGGAACTGGTTTCTCTGGCAGGGATGTTTGCAATGCCAGCTTTCAGCAGCCATATCGACAGAATTGAGTTTGACAGACTTGTTGAGTGGCAGTGATTGGCCCTGCTCCAGGGACACGCTACAGCAAAAGACTGTGTATAACACCAAAGGCAGGAGAGCAGAAGGGGAGGATGCTGTGGCCGCACAGATTGGCCTCCCCAACAGCAGCGGTGAGAACATGAGATAAGACGATGAGCGAAAGGAAGGAGAGAGGGAAGAAATGGCCAAAACAGAGGTGTGAGGCCAGGCTGCCATCTGAGGAGGTGATGAAAACGAGGGCTGAGGGTGTTAATGTTAGCATGTGCATCACACACATACACACATACACACATGCTCACACAGCGAGTCTGTATATATAAGCAACATGTGCAGAAAAGCATCAGCAGCGACACATTTATAGTGCTTTGGCTTCCAGGTTTACCCCAGCACCTGTAATTTGATTTTCTTCATGGTTTGGTTGAATAATCTGAACTGATGGATGATGTACCAAGAACTAAATAAATTACATAAACATAGTGATTTAAAGTTGTAATTTAACTGAAAATGTGATAGATTAAATTAGACGTGGGAGTGTTCTACAGCAATGAGCCACCAAATTCCTCTTTTTATCTTTTAAATATTCCTTTCTATGATAGTCTACACCTTATACACTCACAAAGACCAGTTAGGTGGTTACACAGCCACTGACCACTGGATTTACAAAAATAATTTCAGCTTTTTCAGTGTTTTAACATTGCAACGACTACCAATGAACACATACATTATTTGAACTAATACTCAGTAAGTTATTTAACCATGCATTAATATGTATTTGGAAGGCTTTTCTTCTGATGTTGGTTAATGGTCACATGGCATGCATGTAAACAAATATTTATTTATTTATTTGATTAAGTGAATGTTTTATTTTGATGTTATTTTAAAATTATTTATATTACATTTTTATGATTAATTAATCATTAGCTTTTTATTGAAACTCACAAACCCACTGCTTTAAACTCTTTTGCGAACCCTAGTATGGGAAACCTTGACATAATGTTTAATTCACTTTTATATTGTTAATTACAATAAATGGGATATAGTTTCTTTGTATTTTTATATCAATATGGTATAAGACTATTATAAGTCAATGTGATAAACCTGTTAGATCAAAAAGTAATCTAAAATTAATCCAAATTTTGTCCGAAATGATTATATTACCTAAAATGTGTAATGTAATGAGTCTTGGTACTAACTACAATTTTCGTCACTTAAATTTAGAATCAGTAATGGACTACAATTTGTAAGTAATCTACCCGGCTCTGACTGGCAATATCCAAAAAATAAGCTCAGCCAATGAACATTGTTTCATTGACAAGATTTACACCTTCTTCAACATCATTTTTTGGACCCTTGGTGGATTTTTATCATTCAAAAAGTGTTAAAAAGTCCTAATGTTGTTTCAGTCTAATAGAACCAAATGCTTCAAATGCACTTCAGAAACAACTACTTTCAGTGGTCCAAAGGTTAGCTGTAAAAACCAGCATGAGGGAACAGGGGAGCTCTGTGTCTTTTCTCCAGTGTCAGTTATGGGCGGTTGGGGGTGAGGATGCACCTCTCTCATAGATCAGTGTTTAATGTACCCAGCGGCTGCCTGGGATGGCCGGAGACGAATGACGGCATTCAGGGCCAAATCCCAGAGCTGCTCTGCTCAGCACAGCCATGGCCGTCTGAACGCGCTGTTTGGGTACTTAGCACACACAGGCCAGAGGTTCTCTGAGTCCATGGCTCTAGCCCTGCAGCCTGCCACTCTAATGATTCCCTAGACTCCAGCTGCTGACCCCTCCAGCCCTGGCCATTCATTAGAGCAGTGAGAGAGGGAGAGACAAAATGAGTGAGTGTGACAGAGAAAGAATGGAGCAGCTTACGGCAGACTCTCTCGCTCACACGACCGCTTTCTGCCGCAGTTACACTCTTCGTCCTCCTTGCTATCAGTACGAGGATGCTTGCCCCCCTGGGGCTGCCTACGGAGCCTGTGAAGTTCACACACACTCCATTATCTGAACGGCGTGTGTGTCCCTAAGCATTCTGCAAGACGCCGGAACCATTTATACACACACACACCTGCTGGTCGGCAGCAAAAACCAGACATGGTTTTTTTTTTTTTTTTATCTCTCTGGTGCATCGCACGCAGAGGGACACAGATTAGCAGAGGGTAAGTGTAACCTGAATAAATACACATATGTGTGGCCCATCCTGGCCTGGAAACTCTTGGAGCGGGTTACTTATTATGGTTTGAATTTTTCGTTTTTCTCCCTTATTCAGAGCAGGATTAGTGGGTTTATAAAGGGGTGTTGGAGACAGTAAACTGGCGCGGCCTGGACTGGCACACTATCCTTTAGAGCCCAGCCTTAATGATTTCTAATGCGGCTAAATGCTCTGGCGCCACGAAAACCCGCTTTGCGCTGGGGACGAGCAACTCTCTCTTTGCCTGTTTCTCTTTGTTGATTTTAGCGAGACGACAACAGAGTTGGCTTATCTCAGTACCAGGCCTGCACTGGGGGGAGTCTCCCAAAAGCCCAAAGCCCCAGCGTCTTATTAGAGATGCTTATAATGTTTGTCTGTTCTTCCCCTCACACACGCACAATCTTGCTTCCTCACTGCACAATGCTCAAAGCTGTAAGCCTTCACCCTGCAGAGTTTTAGTAAGGCCAAAATAATGTACCTAGCATCCATCTAATCAAATCAATTTATCTAGCAGGTTTTGGACAATCGAGCAATATTGGCCATACCATTACAATTTATATATTTACTTATTCATTCATTTATTTTTCTTCAACCCACTAAACTCTGACAAATGTATGGCTATTAAGAAAATGAAATGATTCAGCACTAAATAGTTTACTTTTTTCCACTAGTCACACAATGCATAGTGAGGCAGATTCACTGTTAAAGATAAGACTCAGAAGATATGGCTGGGAGCTTTAATAAGAGACCAAATGAGAAAATAAATAATAAAAATAGATAAAAATAAATGCTTGTTAGATATTTATTCATTTTATTTATTTCTTTATTTTAGTTGACATCTGCATTGATCAATAATTTCAACAGGACTTTTATTGGAACAAAGACCAAGTTTAGAATGAAATTTTATTGGCACATTCTAATTTATGTTCCTCTAATAAAAACACTTTCATGACACTATACACACTTTCTTTAACTTCAGGCAATTTCTTTAACTTCAAACAGTTTTACTGTTTGTCCCAGGGGATGTTTTTAATAGCTTTTTACTGTTATATAATACATTAAAACTAGTCATAACATGTCAGCATTTATATTTTTCTAATATTCAAGTGCCATTTATATATATATATATATATATATATATATTTTTTTTTTTTTTTTTTTTATTTATTTATTATTATTTATTTTTTTTTGGCGTTTTTCATTTTAGTTAATTTGATTTTAGTGTTAAAGTGACCACAGGGCCCATAACATATATGTCATCGGTGTCAAAATATACAGATATTATGAATAAAAAATACTGATATTATGTTAATACTATTTGAGAATATTGTAAATATTTCAGCAGCAGTAACTATCTTGTTAACACTCCAACATAGTAGATGGCAGCACTCAGGGACAGATTAATGCATGGGCCTAATACTGGGCACTAGACCAGTGGGAGGCCCAGCCAAAATGCTCCTCCTCCCGGAATGCAATTTCACCTGTGCCCCCTCAGATTTTTAAGCCAAGTGGATTTTAAATGCAGTTTTGCAAGACAAAAAAAAAAAAAAAATGGCTGAATAATATTTTTTTTATATGTGATGCGATCACACCAATGTGATTAGATGCCAAATTAAAATCTGTTCACTTTGGCTGGTACTGAGCCAGACGAGTTATGAGCGCATGGTCCAATATAACCAATCACATGAGTCTGCTGAGCTTATGAATGCAATGGCCAATCAGAGGCATTTAGATGAGTCATCGCTGAAATGTTTTGTTTAGTGCACACGCTCGCTTATTGAATTCTGCTCTGACGAATTCTCTCATCAGAAACAACAATGTGCAGATGTGCGCACGATGTAACGATAAACCTTTCACAGTGTAAATAGCTTCAGTGATTATAATGGGGTTTTTGAGAACGCTTGAACTGAAGTAAATGATAATGTTCTTTGATAAGGAAATATTCTTTGCTCTCTACAATGTGCAATTAAAGTGTTATAATTACTAAATTTACATTAAATACAAAGTCAGTCAAAGTGGGCACCACTTTGTCATTATCCATCCCTGGAAACACTGCATCTTAAATCTGTTTGCCACCCATCACAAATGATAGAAGGAGGAGGAGGATGAGGAGGAAGAGGATAAGAGGAAGAATAAGAATAAAAATTATAGGAAGAAAATTATTCATTGCCAAAAAATAAAAAAATGAAATAAATAAATAAATAAATAAATACTGAGAGAAATACAAAACCAAGATAAAGATAAATTTAACTTATTGCATTATTTATTTATTTATTGGCCATTATAATTGAGGGAAGTGAAAATCTGACATTATGACATAACAGCACAATTAGAGGTCATTCTAATAAAGGTCTGGAGATGCATTTTTTAAACTTGAGCGTTGCATTTTTCGAATGCCATGTCAGTCGTGAGATGGAAGCTTAATGGTCAGACACCTTCATCCACCGTGAGCTTACATAGAAATACAACTGAAAAGTATCTCATTGGCATGAAAAAAATGTGTTTTGTGTGGACCAGGCCATCTGTCTCACATGACCTGGGTTGGTTTGTGTGGATAGAAAGTTTTTTGATCTTGTCAAAGAGTTGTGAGAGTAGTGAAACTCTCCTTGTTACTGTAACCACTCAAAAAAAAAAAAGTTAAATAAAAAAAGATGATGCTAGATGAAGAATCCTCATCAGTGTGAACCATTCCTCATGCCGCACCATCATGTAAATCCAGAGATGCATTATCAGAGTGTCTCGGTTCTGTCTGTTTTGTGGAAAAGTTCCGCAGGCATGTGTTCAGAGTCTGAGCTCTTCCTCCTGTGCGTGGCCTGACTCTCCTGTCCTCCCTCATTCTACTGCCGATCTGTGATAAGATCAGTTCTTTCTCTTTCGTCTCTCCTCCGTGTCTCACAGGAGAGCCCTACAGCTCTTAGCTGGCCCTTTATTTATGAAGCCTTTGTTTATTTGTTTTTCTTTTGGTTCTGGGATTAATTATCATCACCATATGTCTGACTAAAAGCACTGGATACACCAAGCAAAGATTGTTGTTTCTGTGTTGGTTACTGTCAAAATCATTCTGTTTCGTGTGACACCATCAAATTAAAAAGGTACACCGATTTACAACTATAATCAGAATGGTTATATTCCTGGCTTGCAGTAACATAGTGTACACTTAAACCCTAAACTATCCTTCAATATTGATTTCTCATGCTTACCTTCAAAAGCACAGTCTTTGAAAGCAACTTTCCAGAGCTTAGATGCAAATGATGCTACATACAGTACAAGCAACTATTTTCTTGTGAAAACCTTGTCAGCTTTCTGCAACACCACACACACACACACACACAACCACAGCAGGTTCTGTGACCTTGGTTAAAGCGAGAGTCAGGCTTGGTGTAAATGTATGGGTTGTTTGCATGATGCAGCAATGAGCTGAAAGTGTATGCTGGCCTCATCAGTGAGAACAGCCAATCAAGTGCTATCGTTGAATCCGAATGCGGCTCTCTGTCGGGGGCCACTCCTCACCTCATTTTTCACCCTGCTGGCAAAGGGCCCTGGAAGTTTCTCTCAAAGTGTTAATGAGTTCAGAGAAAATGCAGAGAAAGTTGCGATCGCCATCTTTGATATATGCTAAGTATTTTTTTAAGGTCCTTCTTAGACCTTGGGTTTTTGATTAAGGCAACAGGGAGAAAAAAATATACACATGACAAACCATTTCCTGTGTGCCGCCGATTGAAGCAAAAACAAGCAGTGTAATATATGATTAATGACTACAAACTGCAACCGAAGTAATTCTGCAAAAAGTAATGAGTTTTTGCCCAGTATCTGACTACTTTGCTATAGGCCTACAAAAAAAATAAAAAATAAATAAAAAATACAATCGGCATTTTTCAGTATACACAATATACAACATATAGGAGTCAGGATAACAGAGTGGCAAATCAAAGTTCTATGATCAACATGACACGAAAATGTGCATACAGTAACTCAAAATGTTAATATTATGTGCACTTATACTGTAATGCAGTTTCTCCAAGATAGGAGAAACAAATCTGTTGGATTATCCAAACATGTTCATATAACAGTCATATATACGGTACATACATTTTCAATGGAGGGACAGAAAGCTCTCGGACTATATCTAAAATATCTTAAGGGGGGGGGGGGGGGGTTGAAATGCTCGTTTTCACTCAATATCCTGTTAATCTTGAGTACCTATAGAGTAGTAATGCATCCTTCATAACTCCAAAAAGTCTTTAGTTTTATTATATTCATAAGAGAAAGATAGTCTGTACCGATTTTTCCCGGAAAAACACGACCGACTGGAGGCGTGACGTGTGGGCGGAGCTAAAGAATCACGAGCGCCAGTAGGCTTTTGCGTTGAGACCGTTTGGAAGCTGTGACATTACCGTGAGGGAAAAACCATCATCCAAAACAAACCATGGCTAACAGTCAGATTCAGCCGTTTATTTATGATCCAGAATCAGATCCCGAGGCTGAAACTGAACGAGAGCAGCAGCAGCAACGACTCGCTCCGAGCGGGGCTCGAACCCGGGTCTCTGGCATGTGAGGCGGACACACTAACAAGGAGGCAGAGATATTTTAAGCAGTTTTACTCACCACCTGCGGTTCCAACACACGATCGTGACCCTTTTTCATTGGGATTGCATCATCCTTAAGAAATATACAATACACAAATCCGTCGTCAAACTGGGCCTTGTTTGTAAAACAAGCATCTTCGAAATGCAGGGAACAAACAAAAACACTTGCACAACTCCGTTGATGCTCTGTAAAAATAAACTCCATCCACTGGTCCCTTAATGCTGTTTTTTTTGGTAATCTGTGCAGGGTTGCAACCAAAAACACACTTCTTTTGTGACTTTTCGCGACGCTCTCGCTCTGATCAGCGAATGCCTGTTGTGCTCTCACCCCTATGGCTCTCACTCAGTGCTCTGCAATACGGGAGCGTGCGCTCTTCCGGCAGACGTGCCCTTAGGACCCATATAAGGAAATTCCGCTCCATCTAACGTCACACATAGCCATACTTGAAAAAAAAACTTTCCGAAACTTGTGTCACACCGGAAGGAGTATTTTGGTAACAAAAATATTCCTTCAAACGTACAACTTAATTTTTGAAACTTTGTCCATGTTTAGCATGGGAATCCAACTCTTTAACAGTGTAAAAATCTCAGTATGCTTGAAATACCATTTCACCCCCCCCCCCCCTTTAAACTGTGTTCTGAAGATGAACGGAGGTCTTTCGGGTTTGGAACGACATGGGGGTGACTCAATGACATAATATTAATATTTCGGTGAACTAACCCTTTAATAGTTCAACTCTTCTTGAACATACAAATAAGATTGTTCATGAGAAAGAACAGGAAAAATCTTTTTAAAACTATTTTAAAACACATGTGCCATATTAATTTTGGATTTATATGGGTTAAAAAAAACACTTTCAGAGAAAGTCTAAATGCAATGGTAACCATCACATTATAAAATTAATACACAATGTCGTGAGTTAATTCATTTGATATTTTAGGGAGTTGCATCACAATTTTCACAACAAATATTTTTATTGAAAAATGTACAATTAAGAGTCTTACTGACTTTGACACAAAGTCATGGGAGTCTGTAAGGATCCTCTTTAAGGCAATTAAAAATTAAATTAGTATTAAAAAAAAAAAAAAAAAAAATTAAAAATGTAAAACATGTTCATCATAAAAGAGGTCGACTCAAGTCACTGTATGTATGCATTGCATTTTTTATGTATTTTTGAATAAATTATTAGACATGGGGGGGGGCTCATGTCATTGACACAAATAAACACATTATAATATTTATAATGTACTGCAGAATTATTGATGTTTATTTCAGTTGTTACAATTATTGTTTTTTATAATAATTAAATGGTAATTTATAATAATGAAATTACTGGTTGTCTTGGTCTGCCTGTGTTTTGACTCTGTAAGTTTAGGACTAGGTATCCGGCTCTGTTTCCTTGGTAATGACATGCCTGCCCGCACTCTCCCTTAGCTTTATTTCAATAAGAAATCATCCATTATTTAGCTCAGAGCCCCTCTGCCCCTGCTACCACCCCCACCTCCCAACACACACACATCAGGGCACCCCGCTGATCCACTCTTCAAGGACGAACGTGGAGAAGAGGAGGAAGAAACCAACCCAGCCACTAGCCGAGTTCTCTGAAGCAAATGCGTACAACAGAAAAAAAAAGAGAGAGACAAAAAACACTCTGGAAGAGACGCAGAATAACGTGTGACCCAAATATACATTGCTTTGTACTCCAGTTCAAAGTACCCTGTCCTTTAGTGTGAAAAAAGTCCTGAGAAAAACAACAATGAATAAATCATACTTCAACCAGAGCTTCCTCTTTTTCTTCTCTTTAAACTCCTTCTTTTCAACTACACTTTGTGTTTCACTCCAGCGTTTGATTGAGTCCATTCTTAAGGATGATCTGATCTGAACTGACAAGTGCACCAGATTCGACTGAAGGAAATTCCAAAAGTACTTGGGATTCTTTTGAGTGCTTCCAATGACATAACATGGAATATAATCTACAAAGTTTTTGTACAAAACGGAGTCAAAATGTGAGAGATGTAACAAGGAATATGCAACAAATTGATATTTCTCATTTTGGACACTATATATGGGGGTAGACATTTTATTTAAAGATAGGATATTATGAAGATTTCTTCCTATTCCAGAGCAGGAAATTAAAATAAAAATGTAAGAATTGAAAACCCAATGCACCTAGATGTAATGGAATGGAACATTTAAAAAGACATTTTAAAACTATGGTTGAGAGTGTTGGTTATTTTCCCGTGGCATCATGCATCATTTAGATATGAACAATAGTCAGGAGAACCTAGATATACAGGGAGTTTTCTAACATATTTTGTTTCAGTTTTGTAACAGTGTGTGTGTGTGTGTGTGTGTATCTCAAACTTTTTTTGGTTTGTGTCTCAAGCTGAAGTAGTTTAGAAATCTGCTGCATACTGTTTCTTTTAATTGTGCAAATATTATGCACAGAAATTGCTGTTGGCATCTGGGCTAAGGAGAAAAGGAACTGATCTGTTGCTCAGTGGTCCAAAGTTCTCTTTTGTGAATGTTGCATTTTATTTGGAAATCAAGGTCTGGAGTCTGGAGGAAGACTGGAAAGTCCAGTGTGAAGTTTCCGAAGTCAGTGATGATTTGCCGTACCGTGACGTCTGCTGGGGTTGGTCCATTGTGTTTTTTTTTTCAATGCCAAAGTCAATCCAGCTGTCTACCAGAAGATTTTGGAGCTCTTTATGCTTCCATCTGCTGACAAGCTTCGTGGAGATGCTGATTTCCTTTTCCAGCAGGAATTTACCACCCGGCCAGTGGCCACAGTGCCAAAACCACTTCCAAAATGTTTACTGACAATAATATTATTGTGCTTGATTGCCCACCCATCATATCTGATCTGAACCATATATGGAATCTTTTGGACATTTAAAAAAAAATATGTGGAACAGTTTATCCAACAGTATGGATACAACAAATGTGCCTTATCAGTGCCACAGGCTGATCGCTTCCATGTCACATCTCACTGATGCTGTCATCTATGCTAAAGGAGCCCCAACCAAGTATTGAGTGAATAAATTAACATAATTTGAAGAACTTGAACTTTTCTGTTCAATATGACATATATACCCGTAGATTTGTATTTATTTATTATTTACACAATTTATTTAGTACTATGATAACACTAAAGGCATTGGCCAAAATTGCCAACAAACAAATCGTTTTTTAAAAAAATGTTTTTCAACTTCATAATCAGAGAATAAATCAAAGAACACTCTGAGGCAGGAGTCATCTTTCCAAGTACAATTGTGATCAATGCTTTTTCTGTCATGTGTAATCACTACAATCTCCTGACTGTGGATCAATAGTTTAACATGATAAAAACCTAATGATGCAGCTAAAAGGCCACTTACGTAACAAGTCTGAACATTAATATCAATGGCTGTCATAATACAACATATATTATCAGCACTACACCACTGACACAACAACAACAGTATTAAAAGACAGAGCAGAGTATAAAATAAATCTGTAATATTGCAATGCTATTTTTCAGAGTGTAACAAGGAAAATAAATAGTGAAAGTTACCAAAATTGTACCAGATTAAAGTGAATTTACTAAAAACATTTTCATTGTTATCTTTTCTGGATATTGGTTAGCATTATCCAATAGAGGCATGAGGACTACAGATGTGGCCAGAGTAACAAACCGGAGACCCAGAGGTGTTTGAGTAATATTCTTCCATCGAATTGTTGTCTTGTTTCCAGTGTAAATGTTTAAAGTCTTAAATCTAGATATGTTTTCTTAAGAATACCAAATATGACCTTAATATGACCTCAGTATTGCATTTTTGTGCTTCAAGTGTCTGTGAAACTTGCTCAGTTTATGTTTTAATATACATTTCCGAATGTATATTTATATATATATATTTGATCGTAAATTGTCACCCAAATCTCTTTTGATTGCACCGTGGTTAGCTTTGAACACCCTTATTAGCCTCTAACAATTGTCCAGTAATTGGTGGTGTGCTGAGAGGAGTTCAGGCTGTGTGTTGGAGCAGGTCAGCTCAGATTGGAGAGATGCAGAGATGAAGAGCTGAAGAGGAGAGAGCGAGTTTCTGCCGCGCATGCTGTGCTTTAGCAAAGCGAATGGGAAAGAGAGGTAGTCGTGGAGAGCCTCTTCATGCTTCAAACACCTCATCTCTCTGTCTGGCAGTATGTGTGTACCTGCATTAGAGTAGTTTTGAGCAGGGCAGTGATCGTCTCCCCTTAACTGCCTTTGAAAGCACTCAGGAACTTGCTCCCATTCAGAGGTCCTTTCCAGCGCTGTTAAGCAGAGATCTGCTCACGCACAGATGCTCTTTAAAGCTGTGACCCAGGCTTTTAACCGCCCGCTCTGGGAGTTATTAGCCCCCCACCCTCAGCCTTAAACGCTCTGTCACCGGTGCATGGGTCCTCAGCAGGTGGACCCACAGCTGGAGAAGAGGAGGGCAGATCACGCTGCCATTTGACCTCTTAGCCACACGTGGATTTCCAGTAGACACAAATGCATGTGAATCTCACATAGAAGCACCCTTCATGGATCTACAGAGCTTCAGAATCAAATCAAACAGAAGTTTCAGAAGCTCTGATTTAAAATGACATGACTCTGAGGGTGGAGTGCTTAATTTTTTAAGACGGGCTGAATGTTTTATAGCTGCGAGTGATGGCTGCAACCCTTCTCACTGAATAAAGTTTTTAGAGACCCCCAACCCCCTCAAAAAAAAAAAAAAAAAAAAAAAGTTTACTACATGAAGTTTCTTTCAGAGATCTTCAGGTGAAGGGAATGCATTTCCTTCAAGTACATTCTTAGAAGGCATTTTGGTTTGTCTAACGGTAAAAGCTACAAAAAAATGGTAAGTTTCCTTTCTACAAGGGATGGTAAGAATTAAGAAAACGTATCAGTGTTAATTAGTGTTCATTTTGTTGACTTTTTTCCATTTTAAATGTCATTGTTAGTTTTTATCATATTGTCAACCTTATCCTATTTAGTTTTAGTAAAGTTTTAGTCGACTAAATTCTCAACATTTTAGTCTAGATTTAGTTAAAGAAAATATAAAGTATTTTACTCTAGTTTTAGTCAATGAAAACTTGACATTTTAGCAATAAGATTACTATTATTTAACCGTACAGCAGTATTTATTTTGGCAGTCATTTTAAATTCCGTCTTATTCTTACTCAAATGTACATTTTAGATATCATATTTAGTCAACTTTGTCCTGTTTTGTTAAGTCAAGTTTAAGTCAGTGCAATGTATGAGAATTGTATTATTATTATTATTATTATTATTATTATTTTATCATAATTTCACAGATTTTTAACAGTGTATGTTTACTAATCTACTTGGAGAGCTTGGCGAATGAACGAAGAGATAATGAAAGACAATGCCGATAAATGACAACAAACAGGGACGAAGGGCCGTTGGGACGGTCTGTTCTAGTCCGTGTGTGGTGAGGGTGTCATCTGTTCTCTGTTTGTTAATAAAACCCTAATTAATCACACTTTCAAAGGGGACAGAACTGTACTTTAGCCTCCTTTCATTTAGCTAGCCTGCGGAGCTTGCACACTTCTCTGATTTGAATAACAATGAAAATCAACTACTGTGGGTTTAGTTTTATGTTTTACGCTCTCAGATGTCCACTCAGACAGATAGGTGGCATGTTAAGGGATGTGTGTGTGTGTGTGTGTGCGTTTGGTTAGCTGTGAGGAGAGATGACAGCCAGTCCATTCTGTCTCCTCCTGTATCACTGGGCTCCAATCCACGCCCTGCGCCTCCCCCTAATTAACACCAAATTACATGCAAATTTCACCAAATAAATGAGTTTTAAGTATGTGACAACCTGTCAGCCTTAGAATATTGAGCCGTCCTGACGGCCAGATAAACAATCAACAATAATCAGTCTATGCAAATTTGATATTTCCTACACAATTATCAAAAGAAAAAAAAAAACTAAAAATATCCAGACACAAAGGCAGCTGGCATTTGTTCAGGTTCTGCGCAGCTACGAATGCAAATGAAAAATTCTTTAGGATGTAATTGATTCAAACGACACTCGCCCCTCTGCCTTTTTTATTGTTCTTTTCTCTTTTTTTTGCCCTCATGTGTTTTTTTTTCTCTTCTTCGCACACTCCCTCTCTCTCTTCTCTTTATCTCTGCAGCTTCAATACACTGGGATAATGGCCAGTGTATATGAGTGAATAAGTGAGAAAAGAAAAAAAAAAGGGGTCAGACAAGAAGGATGAGAGACCCTTTAGTGCTTCTCTCATTTCATCTTTCAGGCAGTGAGTGATTGGAGGGGCAATAATGTGTGCTTATTAACTGCTTTTGAAATGAATATGGAGCAACGCAGGCAGAGTGAGTGTGTTCGCAGCACTGAAGATCACAGCCAAACCCTCGTTCCCTGCGGTTAGGACTGATAACAATAAATCTAGTTGTTTAAGAAGAACAACAACAAAAGGACTTCCTCAGAGGACTGTGGAATACTCTGTATTCCTCGATGGAATGCTGATGGAAAACCAGTGATGGTGTTATCAGAAAAAGAGGTAGAGATAGAAGTCAAGGGGGAAGAGGGGAAAAGGGTGACATCTTGACCACTATGCCCAGATTATAACATCCATTAGTGGGTATTAAACACCGGCTGTTTCTCTCTTTATTTACCACTGACACCCTTTCCCAAGTGAATCAATGCAGTGTCACATCTCTTTCACCCTCTCAATACACCCATTACCTGCTTTAACCCGTATGGCCTCTCAACAGAGCTGTGCAGACAGGAAACTCTGCAGGCCAGGATCTCTGACTCAGTGTCTTGTTCTAGTCTCAAACAGCAACAACATTAAATATAATTTGCAACACTTTCATAATGTTCTATATTGAGAGGGAAAATAATGAAAACAAAGGCTGAGACTCCTTTCTTTTTTAAACCAATTCCAACTGCACATAAGTAAAAAAAAAAAAAAAAAAAAAAAAAAAAAAAAAAAAAAGTTGTTAGATTATTTATATGTGAATTGAACTGAATTAAATTTAATTATTTGTATTCATATATCATATTGGGAAAAAAAACACCATTTTCATTTTTTATTTTTATTTTATATATACCAATTTAATTATAATAATAGAAGTAAAATATGTTGTGTGATGTACCATCAAGTAAAAAAAGAAAAGCAAAAAGATTTCTTTCTTTCTTTCCTTCTGTATGTTGGTTGCACCATATGACTGATATATAAGCATACTTAAGGTTATTCTTTTAATTAAGCCACAGAAATTTTCTATTTCACCAGCAATACTTTGCAATTGCAATAAAACTGTTATCTTGTCGTTACAAAATTATCATTGCAAGAGATTTTACAGCTCTAAGCTTCGCTTCGACTTAGTGGTCTGTGTCAGTCTGTCTCACTTTCTGCTCTTATTTACACATCTCATCTCCATCAACACCTCTTCCTCGCACCTGAAAACTCTTCATCGCTGCCTGTACTCCTCCTCCTCACACCTGCACCTGTCTCATCCTCTCTCACTCGGTTTTCTGATTTTTATTCCTCCCTCACACCTAGCTGAGTTCTCTCTCCATCAACCAGTACTCCACACTGGGTTCAAACGACTTTTAAAGGCAGGGGCCACGCAGCGTACCTAAAGGCCCATGCATAAACATGCTAGAGTAATACTCTTAAACGAGCAAGCATCCAAAACAGGACGCACGGGAGATGAGCAGGAACGGGCTGAGAGACTCAGAGAGAAGGGTAGGCTTGGCAGATGAGGGGTATTATCAATCATGGGCTGCTCTATTAATTCCATCAAGGCCTTGGCGCCTGCTGACATTATGACATGCCATGGGGCAGGCAGCGTCCCTGAGGTGGCTACATCATGCACAGCTTTTGAAATGCTAATGGCAGCATAACCTTAAACAGTGTGGCGAATTATCTCCTTGCCTTCAAGTCGAGCACCCCTTTACCTTCTCTCTTCTCTGCTCCCCCCACCCCCACCGTCCTCTCCCCCGGCTGCCTGACCCCGCTGGCAGACAGAGAGCGCTGGAGGAAGAGTGTGATAAAGGACAGGGAATATAGAGAAAAGACGACAAATGAAAGGGAGAGAGGTCGCCCTTTCCTGCAGAGCTGGAGATACTGACGGTGCTGATGGTGAGCAGTGTGTGACTGTGTGTGTTTGTGTGTGTTTGTCTATATGTGTGAGTGAGATGACGCCCTTAATGAAGATGTCTCAAGGACATGTCCACACGCTCGAGGTGGGTTGCCGCTCCCTCTGGTCACTTGCCTGTCTGTAATTATTTCTGACTCATGAAGGTGACTGTGAGGGACACACACACACACACACACACACTAACACACAGACACATTGACACATGCACATACCAGTGTTACTTGAGTATTATTTACAGAATATATAATCATAATATTATGAATAAGAATTAGTTTTCGTAAATTCAATTTTAATTTGTTGCTTTTTTTGTCATTTTGTCAAGTGCTTTTTATCATTATTTATTTATTCATATTTTTTAATATTACTATTTAGTTTTTATTTTTATTATTTCAATTTTAGAATTTATTATTTTCCAGTTAGTCATTTAAGTGCTTCAGCTTCAACTTACTTAGTTGCCAACAAGTTTTTCATCTAATATATTTTATTTCAGATTTCAATTAACAAATTTTTTTTTAATAGTTTAGCATAACTATAATATCCCTGGCTCATATATAGGTTCACAAGACGAGTTTAAAAATAATACAGCAGTGCATTTTACCTAAAAATAATTGATGTGCTTGAGTTACGAAAGCACAATGCACTTCATGCATGAAATACTCACAGAAGGCTTCACACACCTGATTTGGTGTGAATCTGCTGGTGTTGAATTTAGAAGTGAGCATTATTAATTAAAGACAATCTAAGAAGGAGACAAAACACACACACACACACACACACACACACACACACACACACACACACATTTACATATATAAGACCCAACCTATTGAGTTTAAGGATTTTCAGAACTGCACTTCACATCAGATCATTGACACAACTCTTAAAGAATGATTTTATCCAAAATGCATTCTAACACATTCAAGATATACATTGATTAGTCAGCAAATTCTCTAGGGAATCAAACATACTGGCATTGCTAGTGTCATGTTCAACAAAATGAGCTACAGTAACACATGAAAATAGCAAGAAATAATCTTAATCTTAAAATATCAATATCAAATAGTATTTGTTAAGCAAACCAGACACCAACCAATAGATGACTCATTGTAGCTCAGTCAGTAGAGCAGGGGTCTGCAAGTAAGTTTGGCATCAGCCCAAAAAATGATTGCCACTAGATGGCGGCCCAGAACATAGTCAAAAGATTATTTATGAAATTAAATGATGAAAAATGCCTGTGACAGACTACAGTGTCTTTTGTAACTGGTAGTGATATTTTACTCTGTGTTAAATCCTGTAGTAGGACAGTCATTAACAAAAAGCCACATTTGTGGGACACATGTGGGAGATGCGGAATGGATGAGTCATGCTCTAATGAACTTTGTTTTACTTCCTCTATTTCAAAAGTGTATCATTTAAATTAGCTTGTTACACAATGGAGCCTAACTTATAGTAATAATTATTTGACGTAGCCTACTTTTACACAAATTATTCCTTAGCATCTTCACATACTAAATTGAATTTTTTTTTTATTTAAATAGCAACTTTTCAAATAAAAAGCTCTCTCAGTTCATCTCATACTTTTATTTTGAAGGGAAAATCACTAAAGACGAAGTGATTATGAGTACAGTAACTGTTGCTGTCATGACAGTTCTATTTCAGAATGAGCAACTATCAAAATAATATGGCTGCTGGCGCGGGGCAGATCTTATTGCCAGTGGGCCAGTTTTGGCCCACGGACCACCTGTTATTGACCACTGCAGTAGAGTATGGCACTAGCAGCATCAATGTCATGGGTTTGTTTTTCAAGCAAGAACTGAGAACTAAGAAAAGAGTACTCTAAATGCAATGCAAGTCAGATAAAAGCATCTGACAAATGGATAAATGTAAATGTCATTGCCAACTGCACTTTTTGGTTTTGCACAATAGAAAGTCTACCAAATAAAACATAAATCATTAACTCACCCTCATGCTATTATGTTGTCAACGTGTATATGCATCATTTATTTATTTATTCTATTTTAAAAACTTTTTTTTAAAGTTTTTATTTGCCCCTAAGACTTATATACAACCCTAAGACTTGTTATAAATGGCTACTGATGTCATCACAGATAGATGGAACTGATTACAAAATCCAAAAAGCAATACTTTTTCCAATATGTCACAACTCAGACCCCCTTATTTCTGATTGAAAACCAATCACAAAGACCTCTAATTTCACATTGTTGAAAAAGAAAAAAATCCCATCACAAGGATCCATCTTTCTCAGTACCCAAATCTAAAACCATTGTCTTTTGAGAAAACAATCCCAAACCAAGCCACCTCAGAGCTGAAAACCCATCCCAGGAGAACATTCATCTTTAACTCTGTCTCAAGTCCAAATCTCTGTTTTGATTGCAGAATGTGACAATACATACTCTTCTTAAGAGATTTCCATCTCCCTCTCTTTCTCTTTCTGTCTAACGCTCCATGTTTACGGCCACTTGGAGGAATCATTGTGATTATCATCATCAGCAGAGATGCAAAGCCGTGTAGTGACAAGCAATCTGTCTCCTGAGCGGGCCCTCATATGAATCCAGCAGCCGTGTTGACGGAACGTGCCGTGCCACCAGTGCAAGCGAGCCCACTAGAGGCGTAATAGCATTTCAAGTGTTTCTGCCACTCAAGCCGAATCCGCCCACTGAAGAACATTAACGTCAACAGCAAGCAGCTGCATGCATGCCAGACAAGCATGTAAATGCAGGAGAGAAACACTGCAGCAGTCGTAGCTCCTGACTAACTAATCTTCAAATTAGAGAAGTGCTGGAAGCTACTGGTGTCTTGTTGTTAAAGCTTCACTTTGGGCGGCGTTAATTTTTGTTGACTAATCTGTCTATATTTAAAGTCGAGATAATTTTCATTTGCAACCCATTCAACTTTCATAATCTGATGTGTTTCTGAATGTTAAAAGATATTTAAAGAGAAATGTTAAGTTGATTTTATTCATCTGGATCATGAAAGTAGGCATTTCATACCAGAAACAAGCCATACGGAATGTATTATTTTTTTTTTTACTAGGATTGGTTAAGATGCGATAGTCTACATGGCCATTAAACAGCATCAATGGAAACTAAACATTTTATAATTTAAGATGATATAATGTGTTCAAGATTATATTTTGATTCTGTTATCAACAGCATTCTGGTGATGAACACTATATATATATATTTTTTTTTTTTTTCAAATCCCATTTCCAACTCATTCACTTTGCTAAGGCCAGTGTCATATCAGCATTTTATGTATCCTAAATGCATACAAATATGTATTATTTTTAATAATATCAATAATATATAATATAAACTGACAACATTTAAATAATTCAATAAAAAAATAGGAATACAAATAAAATCATTAATGAAAACAACTGATTATCAATTAACTGCATCTGTATGTTTTACAAGGATATTGCTTAAGATTATGCAATAGCCCACATGGCCATTAAATGGCATTTACTGAAAAGAAACATTTAATCATTTCAGAGGAAGAGCAAGTAAATTTTCGATTAAAGACATGCACAACTGCTTTCTTTGGGTAATCATGCACAGAATAATCGTTTGTTATATGCGCCGAAATGTGCATTAACTGTAAATAGAGGAATTTTTTATTTCAAAATGACTTCAATAATACATTTAACCTGGGCGTTAAAAGATGACAGCACACATATTTCTATTAATTTGTAACTTTCATGTTTCATGCTTATGATGTCAAGTCTAGTCTATATTTCTACATAGAGGGATACATGCGATTTGTGAAGCGAGCAGCTGTGTGCATTGTTCTGAACTTGGTGTGAGCCAGACTTTTGGAGGGGTAGATCCCTGGCTAGCGTAATTAGCTGCGAAGACTCTGAATGTCATGGAAACCAGCTGCTTTTGATCCCTGTGTCTCCTGCAGTATCTCTGCACCATGGCCACGTTCTCAGCAGCCCTTGTTAGGGCTTAGAACTGTTAATCCAGCACTACAATCCTCTGCCATCCGGAGCCTGACGCCTGGATGAAAAATTTACACATTCTCACCTTGTTCTCTGAGCCTTTCCCCTTCTCTCTCTCTCTCTGTATCTTCGCCTCTTCTCTTTGTCTCTTGCTTTCCTTGTGATGATTATTTTAAAAGTGTGCAGAGATGGTTTTTGTGTTTGCTTCGCCTGCTTAACCAGAACAAAGCGCTTGGAGAACTGGGAGAGAAGATCAGAGTTTTTCTTCAAAGTTCCCCTCACCTGGGTGAGAACCTGCAGAGGCACTATCACAGCCAGCAGTAGTGTGGGTACAGCTTTTAATACATGAGCATCAAGGCTCTGATATAGCCTAATTACTACATATTGATGCTGACATTATACTAGGCAACTACAGTAAATTGAGCATAGATATCATACCACACAGTTACTAGATCACTCTAAATAATTGCTACAGAAATATATGTAAAAAAAACAAAAAAAAAAAAAAAAAAACTTCCATACCTGCTCAGATACTGTACAGAACGACCTTAAAATCCACTGGTAACATCATCCTGCAAAAATGCAACAATACAAGCATGTTTGTACAACTATGTGGGCACTTTTGGTCCAAAAAATAACTCTTCAGAAATATTTTTTGCCCCCCAAAAAAAAAGAATTTAAATAAATTTTGATAAATTTGTCCACTAATAATGTTTAAAAAAAGACATTTTTCCCCCAACTCATTCGCCTTGTTAAAGTCAGTTTCATATTAGCTTTTCTTGTATCCTAAATCCACACAGTATTTATTATCTTCAGTGATATCAATACTGTAAAAAAAAGCTTTAAAAATGAAATGACTAAGTATATAATAATCAATACTTAAAAACCTATTATCATCTAATCGTTTCTGCACACTACACACAGAAAACATCTGCCACTCACTTTCGCAAGTGTATATACCAAGTTGTCCTAAACATAAGAATGCTTCATATAAGCACTTTAAACAAAAGCATGTAGTTTAATGCAGGTTGTTATGTGCTTTGACAGACGTGCTGTTTAATGCATTTGATGCATGTTTTCCTCATCCTCATACTTTTTACATTTTACATTTACCCTTTACATTTATGGTTGTTTGTATCTGTATAATATCAAAGTCACTTATTTATTTCTATTTTGCATGAAGGCACATCCTGACAGAAAACAAGACTCCTTAAAATGTGCTTTTTTTATTTCTTTATCATGATTCTTCATCTAATTGATTTTAATTTTCAACTTTCAAATGGTAAACAATCAATGGAAATTTGAACCTTTTTTGAACATAACCATTTTGCACATCATTATACATTTACCATTTGTTTTTATTGCCTTCAAATTACACATTGTTTAAAAGTCAACATTAGACAGGTTGTGAAAACATTTTTACATTTAAGATTTTTATTTTTAGATTTAGATTTTTATTTATTTATTTATTTTATTTTTAAATAATGGATTAAATTGATTTTTTTTAATTAAAACTATCCTTTTTTAAAACCATTTTAGCATGTCTGTTAATCAAACAATCAATCATCAGATTAATCAATCGAGATTAATAAATCATAAAAAAGCCCTGGACAAAATAGTGGCTTAATTATAAATAACACATAACAATAATAACACATTCATCAATACTTAGTCTTAAACAGTGTTGTACTGCTAGTGTACTTAAACTCATTGGTAGTGAAGTACACTAACTTTTGATCATTTTACTAGGTGCAAAATTACTGACTTTGATCGAAATTAGGACTATTTAAGGCTTATTTATAATTTTTTTTTCTTTTTTTAATAGTTGTCTTGCAACTACTGAAAGGGTTTATGATTACTTCATTTAAATTATTGTTTGCAATACTTTAAGATGTCATTTTTAGGCTTTTCATTGACAGACATTTAAAAGAAGACATAAAACTGTTTGGCATGAGATCAGAACAAGATGCACCATGGCTGAATGCACCTGGAGCACACCGTTTACTGCTACAGTAGGCCATGTCTCTGACTGCAGGAATATTTATTGATAACATCATAGCGAAAAACTACCACAGCTACATAATTGCTAACATCAATCCACTTTTTTTTCACAAACAAGCTTTCGGTCTGCTTTAAATTATCTCTAATGGAGGTCTACATTCCATTAGCCCATCATGCAAGGCCTGCTTCTTTCATTTTAAGTCTCTCTGGTCTACAATAAATACTCATCTTATTGTACCTGATGAGCCTATGGTCACAACACAGCAATTTGCTGCTATGAATAATCTTAGCTTGACTGCATTGTGGCGTACTGCTAATATCTCATTCACAAGCTCATGTTCTCACCTCGAGTGCCGTCTTTGATGTGTGCAGGCTGGCTCTGCAAGCTGCATGTGTGTTAAAAGAAGAATCCAAGCTATATTAAATGATTGCCATCCTCCATATCATGCATTAAGAATTTCTAACTCAACAGTGAATGATTTGTACTTAGAGTAAAGAAGAATTGATCTTGATGGGCTTTCGATGTATTATTACTCTGCATCGGAATAATTTTGCCTTAGAAACAGAGAATCTTGAGAAGTTTCAGGCAAGGCAAAATGCTTTTGCTAATCTAGAAACACCACCTGCTAATCATCACTAATCTGTGTAATTAACACACAGTTAAGACCACCTCAGATGACTTAGACAGTAATGCAAACATTCATTATGCTTTTTTCCATCCTACATAATGGCGATCCTAAAAGCTATCAAACAAAGACACGAAAGTGGGATCCACTTGGAAGGTACAGCGCTATCTTTCATCCCTGCTTCCCTGTGTACTCAAACAAGCAGTCTGCAGCAAATTAAAAGCATAGAGGCATCCGATGAGAGGAACTGTGTGTGTGTGTGTGTGTGTGTGTGTGTGTGTGTGTGTGTGTGTGTGTGTGTGTGTGTGTGTGTGTGTGTGTGTGCTCATGCAGACGTGTCTCGTGTGGCTACTGACGTTGTCATTCTCTTGAAGAAACCATTTCAACTCGTCACATCAATAGAAAACTCTACAGAGCGGAGCGGAACAGCAATGCCTGATAAATCATTTCTGTGCAGAGGCAGTCGCTTGCACTCAAATGCACATCTGACCCCCGTTCTTCTCTGCCTATATCATGAGGAGAGGAAATCTGAGAGTATATTAGCTTTAGAACATTGTTGATACGTTTGTGCGAGGGCAATGCACTAATGAGCCATGCAGAAAGACAACGGCCACCCTTCAGAGAATTCTCTCTGTTTCTGGAGGGGTTTGATAGTCAGTTAATGATATATGAATGTAAATATAGCAGCGTGATATGGTGCTTTTTTCCATATCAGAGAGAATGAGGCTTGTGGGGGAATGCGCGTAGCTAGACTGATAGGCAGATTCTGGGATCAGAACGAAGGGCAGCTTTTTGCACCGCCCACATCCATCTTCATGACTGCTCTGTTTTGAATTGAAGCATCTTCATTTTGCTTAAGCCCTGAATTGTCAAAAACACCAACTCTACAGAGACATCTGAGGCGTTTCAAGGCGTCAATGGTGTGAAGGAAGAGTGTATATTTCAACCTCAGTGCCAATGACATGTCTTGCATTAAAGATATAGCACATAATAAAAACCAGTACCATCCCAATTAGAGCTCATTGTATGTAAACAGAGGTTGTCTCAGCTAACTGAGAGGAGGCCCATACCGGGTCATTACCCGCTGCCCTTCAACTCCATGGGAAGTTGAATTTCCTCGTCTCCAGTTTCCACTAATCATTGTCCTCCAGTGCCGAGGAACCTCCCAGCGTCATCAGCTGCCCTGTCCAAATGCAATCAGCAGTGAACACAGCAATCTTTTTCCCATTAAACAATCATCCTTCCAGACAGGAGATAGGGCCGATTCCACGTCTTACTCCATCACAGGCCTCCGAGGACCGCCGTCCTATCGGCCTGCAGTAACGTTAGGAGGCTGTAGCTCACTGAGAGCCTCAAAGGGAAAAACAATGTCTACTTTGTTCTGACAGCGAGCTCTCAGCAGGGAAATGTTTAAAGGCTACTTAATTAGGAAGAAAGTGAGAGGTAAGGCTATCCTCAGATGTGAATACAGCACAAACAGTGGGAATAAAAGGAGCTTGACTGATCGTTACCTGTTTAAATGCACTCTTAAACACCTCTTTTTTTTCTCTCTTAGGGCTTTATATTCATATGCACTTCCAAAAATATAGTCCAGGACAAAATAAGGTGTTCTAATTGTCTCCCAGTCAGAAGGATCCGCAAGACTACGACAAGTACTTTGAACTTTGATCACTTGCAGGTACTATGAATTATTTATTCATTTATTTATTGTCTTCTGCAGGCAAAAAATATGTATTCTGGCAATAAATTTGTATGCCTTTCAATATTAAACATATGGTATAACCCTATCGAGATGGTTTAGGGGTGAGCTGGACTGCAGACTGAAGGCAAAAGGGCCAACGAGTGCTAAGCATCTCTCGGGGAACTCCTTCAAGATTGTTGGAAGACCATTTCAGGTGACTACCTCTTGAAGCTCATCAAGAGAATGCCAAGAGTGTGCAAAGCAGTAATCAAAGCAAAAGGTGGCTACTTTGAAGAACCTAGAAAATGACATATTTTCAGTTTGTCATATTTTTTCACACTTTTTTGTTATGTATATAATTCCATATATAATTCCACATGTGTTAATTTTTGATGCCTTCAGTGTGAATCTACAATTTTCATAGTCATGAAAATAAAGAAAACTCTTTGAATGAGAAGGTGTGTCCAAACATTTGGTCTGTACTGTATATATATATATATATATATGTGTGTGTGTGTGTGTACTCAATACTTGTTAGGGGCTCCTTTTGCTTTAATTACTGCCTCAATTTGGCGTGGCATGGAGGTGATCAGTTTGTGGCTCTGCTGAAGTAGTTTGGAAGCCCAGGTTTCTTTGACAGTGGTATCCAGCTCATTTGCATTTTTTGGTCTCTTGTTGTCATTTTGTCACACCAACACCATGGTCATTTAACCAAATTTTGGTGCTTTTGGCATGTGGCCAGGTGCCAAATCCAGCTGCAAAAATGAAATCAGCATCTTCAAAAGCTGGTCAGCAGAAGGAAGCATGAAGTGCTCCAAGATTTCTAGGTAAACAGGGTGCAGTGACTTTGGTTTTCAAAAAACACATTGGACCAACACCAGCAGATGACATTGCAACCCAAATCATCACAGACTGTGGAAACTTAACAACGGACTTCCAGCAACTTGGGCTATGAGCTTCTCCACCCTTCCTCCAGACTCTAGGACCTTGTTTTCCAAATGAAATACAAAACTTGCTCTCATCTGAAAAGAGGACTTTGGACCACTGGGCAACAGTCCAGTTCTTCTTCTCCTTAGCCCAGGTAAGATGGCTCTGATGTTGTCTGTGGTTCAGCAAATTCCTTGACACGTCTGTGTGGTGGCTCTTGATACCTTGACCCCAGCCTCAGTCCATTCCTTGTGAAGTTCACTCAAATTCTTGAATCAATTTTGCTTGACAGTCCTCAAAATGCTGCAGTTCTCTCGGTTGGTTGTGCATATTTTTCTTCCACACTTTTTCCTTCCAATCAACTTTCTGCTAACATGCTTGGATACAGCACTCTGTGAACAGTCAGCTTCTTTGGCAATGCATGTTTGTGGCTTATCCTCCTTGTGAAGGGTGTCAATGATTGTCTTCTGGACAACTGTCAGATCAGCAGTCTTCACTACACTGTGTAGCCTAGTGAACCAAACTAAGTGAACCAAAGACATAAACTACTTCAGTTTGTGTGCATTGAATTTATTTAATATATGAGTTTCACAATTTGAGCTGAATTACTGAAATAAATGAACTTTTCTACGACATTCTAATTTATTGAGATGCACCTTTATGTATGTATAGTGAAAACAACATTTTTGCTGCTTAATATTTTTGTGAAAACTGTGAAAGACTACCATTCAAAAGTTTACTTAAGATTTAGAAAAGCAAATCTAATTAATACTTTTATTCAAAAAAGGACACATTAAATTAATCAAAAGTGAGAGTTAAGCAATTTCTAATTATTTCTAATAAATACTGTTCACTGAACTTCTATCCATCAAAGAAAAGGATGTATCATGGTTTTCACAAAAAATATTAAAACAATTAATAATCGAGAACAAAATATTAGAATGATTTCTGAAGAGACTGCAGACTGCAGTAATGGCTGCTGGAAATTCAGCTTTGACATCATAGGAATGAATTACATTTAAAAATATATATTATTATTATTATTATTATTTATGTTTTATTGTAACAATATCTGACCATATTATTTTAGTTTAATCAAATAAATAAAAGAAGGGTACATTTGGTTGTGATTTTGTCATGATACCATTTTCCTGCAGCTGCAGTGTATTTATTCACATTGCCTTTATGACTCAGGTGATTGGTTAAAAAATCATGTTCATAACTGAGTAAAGATCCATCTGGGAGGGGGTCATATGTCAGCCAGGGCACATGAAATTAAGATAATAAGAATGCTTAACAACAGGTTTTATAGACTTATCTGACTATATATGAATGAACAATCAGAAGATTACATTTATAACATTTATATCTAATAATTTTTCCACACCCTGACATGTACACATATAAAGATAAACACAAACAGTCTGTCCATGACTACGAAGAGGAGACACAAGGTTATGGCATTTCATTCTCCGAAGACTCATACATAAACACACCCTTAAGCTATGGATAACAACAACACACTAAGCTCTCCTTTCTCTCCCGTCTCTCAGCTCCGAAGAAAGTGCCGTTTAGCCCAAACCTTAGTGAAAGGTATAAATTCCCCTTGTGACAAACTGCCCCCCTCCCATCTTCAGAACTGCTCAATTATTAATAGATAAACACAGAGCAAGGCGTTTCTTATGGGTTGTCGGCAGACATATTGCAGGCGGGGATCTCTCAAGCCCTGAGAACACAGACTGGAGCTGACAGTGTAAAGGCAGAGGAACGGTTTAAGGTCAAACACACTCACAGCTCCTGAGTGAGGGGGAGACAGGGGGAGAGCGGAGAAATGTCAGGAGAGGATGAGCAGAGAAGGGGAAAGAGAGACAGTGAGATGCTGTGTATTACTCATCATTTGCCTGAGTTGGAGGTGGATGTTTATGTGTGTGTGTGTGTGTGTGTTTGCTTGAGTTTGGGTATGACTGCATACAATACTGCTCGAATTTTGTGAAGGGAAGTTTTTTATGAATCCTGCTATGAAATACTGTATGCAATGAGCTTTAGTAACTCAGTCGAATAAAGAATGTTTAAGCTAGAGTAAAGGACACCAGAGTGGAAGCTAGTGATGTAAAAGCCAAACATGAAAGAAAAGAAAAGAAATGCAAGATCTTGTCAAACATTCAAAGATGTCACATCCTAGTCTGTACAGTTTTCACTCAAGTTCATTTAGTCATTGTTCCACGCACTAAAACTAATTATAAGTCAGTTCCCCTTTTTCACTCATGTGAACAATCTGTATTATTATATAAAATATTCAAATTGAGTTACAAAGCTTACTTTCGTCACACCACATACAGTAAGATTGTGGATTTGCTGTTGAATCCAAAATAGATGCCACCGCCCCATTCTCCATTAACAGCTTCTTTGCAAAGCCTGGCTTGCATTGCAACACGTTCACAAAACAACTCACCCTGAAAAAGCGCCACACTCAAAGTTAAGGTCAGATTGACATCATCTTGAACATCAGTTATTTATTTTTTATTTATTTTTTTCCTTTTTTTTTTTTTTTTAAGTCACTCTTTGATCATCTGGAAGGCTATGGGGATTGCACAGCTATAAAAAGTAATGTTTGGCAAACTTCCACCACATCTAGATGCCAACTGGAATAATAGTAGGCCATTTCTTCCTGTTGTTTAGGAAAAATAATAATTTCTCCTTATTACTTTACTGTGACCTGGCATGTTGCTAAATACAGAACAGGCAATAACATGCACACATTCTAATGTACCATAATGTGCTCGAGGTTGTGATGTAATAGGCCTTCCCTAGTAAATAACATATTTAAAATTAATTTATTTCATTCCATGCATAATTCAAATCCATTGACATATTTACTGACAGATAACTTGAGACTTACTGATATAAAAATTATAATTAAACTTTACTTGGCATATTACTTGTGCAAATTACACTTTTCTTAATGTTAAGTCTAAAATGTGTTTTAATGCAGAATATTTAAAGTGTACCTGAAATATACTTACAATAGTTTCACTTTAGCACAATCAAATATGCTAAGTATATTTTTAATTGTACTCCAGTACTACTCCTGCACAATTAAAGTGCATTAAGTGAAAAAAAAAAAGTTGTTGCAATTTAGCAGAATTTAAGTATACCAGTTCTATATGCTAAAATTAGGTAAATAAAATGGACCAGTCCAAACGATTCAGTTGTTGAACTAAACCTTTAACCAATTCAGAATTTTTTTTTTTATTTTTTTTTTTACCATTTGCAAATTCTTGGAAAAGTTCTGATTCAAAGGAATGATTCACTATTAACGAATTGGGCATCACTATTTTTATTCTTACATACAATACTGTTTTGTTATATAAAATTCTTGTACATGTGCATTTGATGCTAAAATGCTACGCTTTTGGTTTCTCGCTAAAGATAACCTGAGAAAGGTTAAGCCTTGAAAGCATAACATCTCTTAAAAGTGAGAGGTTCTGTTTCAGAAAGATGAGGTTCAGAAGAATGATAAGGGTCCAGAGAGAGACAGCTGCGCTCCCATCACAAAAGCCACCACATCTCCTCATCAGAAAAGGTGTTCAGTGTCCAGCAGGAACCTAAAGCCCCAGCACCACAATCCCCAGAAGACACACTCTTTTCTCAGAGTTGGCCACTATTCTGAGGTGATATGAGGTGAGTCTCCACAAGTGACTTAAATTACACTTGTAGTATGTTAGTTCCCCCTTAACTGTTTTGTGTGTTTTTACATGTTGGCATTATTAGCAAACTACTTTTACTTGAATTGTTAGTTGCAGTGCACAGAACAGGTTATAGACAATAAGTGAAAAGTTTGTGATGAAATGGAAACCGCAACAGATCATTTGTATTGTGTACACCCAAATGTGATGGATTATTTAAAATAAAAAAAGAAGGGTGAAAACCAGGGTAGCTGAACTTTTTAAATCTATAACATGCATTTACAAATAGATTTTTATTATTTTATACCAAAATTAATCGCTCACATTTGACTCTTTACTTTATGAGTTATTTTTAATTTTTTACTGAACAAACATTGACATTAGCTGTGACCATATATGCTTTTAAACATAAACTAAATGTTAATACTGTTCATACAACATGACTCAGTAAGTGATTTTATTGAATTAAAACTAGATTATATTATAGTTATTAGACCAGGGCACAACTTTTTAGGATAAATCCTTGGCCTAAGAAGAACATACAGTTTATTTTTATTATGTCTTTGTTATTGTGCCAGACATCGTGTCTAGTGGTACAAGCTGTGGCCACAGCTGTATGAACCTGCCCTGTATAGAGCTTCGGTAACCAATCAGGACATGATGTAAACCCAAGCATTATAATGACCGCGTGCAAATCACACAGACTAGCCATGAGGTAATGTCTAAACGCTCTCTCTGTCTCAGTCTCACTCTCCCTTTCCCTTCCTTGAATGTATCCTTTCAATAAAAATGTGGTGAGGAAAACATTCATGTTGAATAAAATAGATCAGCCTATACTCTCCCTGGTGCAAGCAGAGAGTAAGGGGCAGAAAAGACACAGATTCGCGGCTTCACTCAAAACCAGCCTCTGCTCATCTCTGGCTGTTCAGCTGCTCCAGGAGTGACTATGTGACTCTTCCGCTAATTGCATCTACTCTAAATTTAGCCCATGCGACAAGGGATCCTTTTGATTGGGGGAGTACAAATCTTAAAAACATACCAGCCAGGAAACTCTAGCAGCCCCTCAGTGTGTTTCCTTTTTTATTGCTATCTCTCTTCCTTTTTGTTTCTCTCTCTCCATCTGCCTATCACCTGAGGATAAATGTACTATTTCACATGTCAGACTTGTCAATCAAAAGGAGTTGTGGGAAGTCATTTGGTGATGGTGGAGACTGTTCTCTCTAGCAGCAGTAATCGCTCTCTTTATGAGGTTGTTTATTAGCCTATCAGCATAGGTTGTACCCCACCTCCTGTCAGTCAAAGGCTGCATACCAGCACACATTGGTCAGTTTTCAAGTAGTTCAGTAGCCTCTGCAAACCTCTCAAATTTGCCTGACCTCAAACATTTTTTTTTTTTCTCAAACAGAGTAAACCTTCTTCCTATTCATCCTACTTTTAAATGGCTTGGAAAACTGCTTAAACTATTTATTTATTCTTGAACTTTTGCGACTTTATTAATTTAGTGTCGCATATGTACATGACAAGCTTTGACACATAGATGTGTTTTGGAAAGTCTTTACAAATTTTGGTGACTACAGTGGTGTTAGGTGTCAAATTGACCCCTATTGGCTTCTATACAGTTCATTCAAAATCAACACCTCGAAAGCAGTTAAGATACAGGTAAAAAAAAAAAAAATATATAGAAAATGTTTATTGTAGCTTGTTGATTTGTAAAATATGAAATACACGAGAACTTCTGTAATCTTCTTTCTCTTATCTATTTCAGTTTCACAGTCTAAACAAATCTGTGAAAGTTTTAGTTGTTTGTTTCTTAGATCTCAATTAGTTGTAGTGTTTTCTTTAGTGTTGATTTTTGAGTCAATTTGAGTACCCATAATTTCAGGAAGGTTAGTATTTCTGCTTTGCCATGTTATTAGGGTTCTGACACTGTCCTTACCAGACACAACATGCCAATCAATAAAAACTTTTGTTGTTGTCACAACAAGTGGTAGGACGTTTAGCTGATTTATTGATTTCTGTTTTAAAGTGTCATTCTGGGTAGCCCTATGTAGTTTCCATTGGTCCAAAATTGCACTTGTTTATATAGCAACTTAAAGTAATGTATTGTAAACAAAAATGATGAAAACATTTTAAAAGTGAATAGTACCTGATGGGTATTTCATAAAGTGTTGTTAAGAAAACTGAAATCAGATGTGGTGTTTTTCGACTGTGATGTTCGCCACATTTGCTGATCAGCAGGTTCAGTGTGGTTAGGGTTAGGTTAGTAGTTGTAGAAGTGCATGGGCTTTGGGGAGAGGAGCAAGCAATGTTGGTATTATTACATACTTTTTTTTTGATATACCACAATACACTGAGGTGCAAATAGTTTCTGTCAAGCATTATAATGGCTCCTCTTGGGGTTGGAGGCAGACTCTTTGCTTGCTCAGATGAGATATTTTTTTCTTGTGTACAACATTGTTCTCACTTTCAGTGTTATCTGTGTAGATGGTCAGATCCATTTTGATAAGGTAATTAAAGATGGCCATTGTAATTACCTCAAACCATAGTGCAAGTAACTTTACTTTGCATGTAACTTTTACACAATGTTATGTTCTAACCACAGATGTCAAGAATTCAATTTTGTGGCTTTATGCCTTTTCATTGGTTATTGTGCCATATGTTAAACATTGTTAAACATTGTTGTGTGTGGTAGGACATGGTGATTATACTTTTTTTATATATATATAATTGGTTAAATGATCATTGTTAAGATTTCAATCTGTGTCCAGCATTCAGCGCTCTGAAGGTTCACCCAACATCCCCCAATGCAGCTAAACACACTTCCACCATGTGCTTGCCTACAAATCAAGTCTTTATAAGTGACACTGTGTTGTGGGCTGGCTTTTATGGTAATTAATGCATTCTTAAATGGCTAAATATGGAATCTGAAAGGAGATTGATTATGTTGAAGAAAACTTCTATGCAAAGATACAAATCACACTAAAAGCATTTTTATTCAGTATTATTTCAATTATTAAAACATTTAAATAATTTTAGTCAACAATAACAACATTAAAATCTTCGGCTTTGAGTTATCATGTCAAATCATTAGTTAAAAAAATATCTCTCAATAATAAATAATAAATTAGGGCTTTTCTTTAATTATATTCCAGTTTGTTTTCAGGACATCAGTCTGTTTTTTCCAGTGCTGGTGATGATGTTGGTATTTCTTTGTTGTTAGTGGTGATGGCAAATTGTAAAAGCTTGTCATGGATATTTATACTCTCTTTTGGAATATTATTATTTTTTAACTCTCTTTCTCACATGCTAACCATATCAATTTGATATCACATACGTGATGACCATTTCTAGAGTGAGAAAACGGCTTCTAAACACACATCCCCAAAGTCTCTCTTTCACACCCTGTCTGATTCATTCATTAAAAAATGAGTGTGAAAAGGAGAAAACAGAGGGAAAAAGAGAGAAAACATCAAACCCATGTGTGTCAACCTCACTACAGACCTCTGGGGGAATCACCTCTTCAGTGCCTTCAGAGGGACTCTGAGGACATCAAACACTCCAATCACCAACCAGATGAAAAAGTGCCCCGCTAATCACAAAACTTGTCATTTCTCACAAGTGTCAAAATCAGGGTCCTCTCTTGAAACAGCATGGAAATAACACGGCACTGATTTCCTAAGCGCAAAGAGGAGTGGAAAGCTGTTGCACTCTGTGATGTGTCATATCAAGTCTGACGCTATAATGTAAACAATGTTGGGCTCTAAGACTATATGCAGTGATTAATTTAAAGTCATAAGGGATCAAATTTAGTTTATTGCAAAGATTTTTGCTGTATTTATTTATAGAAAACAGCAATAGGACCTGTTATGTTATTTTTTAGGATACATTGAATGCGTGATAAATTCTGCATGCCATGGTATTTATGTATTTTTATGTATTAAATGGACTTTATATATATGGAGCTTATATATACATATATTGATATAAATATAATAAAATTTAGTATGATCAAAATGTAGATGATTTTCGGATATATTTCTTTTGTACCAATCAGAATAATTATTATATTTATTAATTTGTACATAAATATATCTGCTGACTGACGACGAAACATCATTTTGCCCATATTTTGACATTTTCATTTTCAAAAAAGTTATCTGAAACATTGAATGAGTAACTTTACTTCCATGGCTTTCTAATCTATATAAAATCAGACTTGTAAATTGAATTACATGCAGACACCAAAATGGGACGTCTCGTGTGTGTTGCAATATTTATGTTTAAATATAATATTATAATTTGCTTTGATTTGAGCCATGACTGAGTGAAAAAAGCATAAAAAAGTGTGCATCCTTTGGCTTGCATGGTTTTACTAGGATGAGGATTCCCTCTGAAAAAGCAAACTCACATCCTTTATTTATCTTTATTTTCATCCAAAGAGGAAGAAGAATTTCAGGTTTTCTTTGTATTGCCTATTAAGAAAGGAGGCAGAGATAAGATGGAAAGAGAGAGAGAGAGAGAGAGCGAAAGTGCACTGCAGTAACCTTGCTGTTGGCTACAGACCACCCTGCCCTGACACTACCTCATCTAACGCACTGATGCACTGCCCTGCTTGACTCTCGCTGTGTGTGTGTCTGTATCTGTGTGTGTATATGTGCATCAGCTACACTTAACCTTCATTCCAACTAGGATCTGCAAAACAGATCACACACAATATACTTCAAAGCATACCCCAGGTTTCTTCTTTCTCTTGCACACACACACACACACACACACACACACGCTCCAGGACCCCTCCACTGGCACCCTACACAAGCGAATCACAATAATCCATCAGTGGAAGTCAGTGAAGTATGAAATATGAAGATTGAGGCCCAGCCTCCCTAAAATACACAAACATGTGTCTGATTATCCTCTGTGGTTGGCTACACAGACGCGCCATGCTATACACATGACATCACTGCCTCATCAGGAACTCAGTGGAGGCAAGAGACTGTAAACAAAAGAAGCTGTAGACGTTGTGTCCATACACAAGCCAGGAAGCTTGCCAAACACTGTGTGAGACAACTGCTGCATTTTTGAGCCTTAAGGGAGGCAAAATGTGTGCCCCTCAAGAGAACGGGGGGAAAAATGTATTTGTTATCCTGGTATAACATTTTTGCCAGAAGAGCTTGAAAAGGCTGCAATTAATATTTGCTCTGTTCAAGGAGATTACAAAAATAAATAAATGTAAAAAATAGTTAATTATAGGTTTCAGCTTCTGAACCATATTAGATTTAGTGTCTCATGTTTAACTTCATGGTCTTCACTATTTTCAGGCTTTAAAAGTTTCATTTATCCAATATTTCTGTCCAAAGTAGACAAGGTCTTCCTGTGGCTTAGGATTCCAGTTATAAATAATGCATCAATGATGTCCCACCTTATAGTTAATGCCCTAAGTGTGTGTATATATATATATATATATATATATATATATATATATATATATATATATATATATATATATATATATATATATATATATATATATATATATATATATATATATATATATATATATATATATATATATATATATATATATATTATAATGCTGATTTTCAAATTACCTTTATGTATAAATGTTTCCACACTACTAATCTTAAACACTCAATCATAAAATTATGAATTATTGCATGTTTAAGACTATGATAATCCAAACAAAGAGTGAAATTGCCCAGTATGGTGAAAATTATGCCATGACTGTTGTAGTTTTCAAAGGGTGGGGTATAATAATATAAATTATTTTTCACAATAATTATCAAAAACAATTTCTTTACATAAAACATTTTGATGATTGGGTGAACAAATCTGAACACACTGAACAATTTAGCACCCAAAAAGGTTTACTGAGTTTACTTGTTTAACAGCAAGACAACAATGTAATGAAGAGCAATGAACTGCATTTAGAATACACAAAATGCTAGCTATACATATATTATTATTATTATTATTTTATTTTTATTTTTTCATCACAGAATCCCCTTAAACACAATGCATCATTTCAGATGTGGTGGAAGTAATATAGCTTTCATTAATTCAGTAAATAAGTTTACTTTACAGTTACTTGTCAAATGATCATGTTAAGAATATATTCTAATATTATAAAAATAAATAAATTCATATAAAATAATATAAAGTTCCCCTCATTATGCCTTTAATTTATTTTTATTTTTTTCTTACACTTTATCAAATCATCACGGAGTTTACTTGTCTGCAAATCAGCCTCATTCATCCGCTGGATTGTGATGGATTGCTTCTTGTCATCTCCCAAGTTTTTGTTTTTCACAGAGAGAGGAAGTCCTTGGTGTAGCCTATGAGCACTTTGGATCATATTCTCCCTCTCGTTCATCAGAGATCCACAGCCGTGCGACACAGAGTCAAAGAAACTGGGATTTTCCTCTCTGTGTTACACAGAGGTATAATTTGGTAATTTGTGTGTCTTTATTGAGGAAATTAAAGGTCTTTCAGTGAGTGACATTAGAGATGTGAACTCCATTACAAATGATGCTCTTTCTGCTTCACTGTACATCACTCCACAGTGCTCTCTCTATGCCATCTTTTTGGTGACAGCTTGCTCTTTCTGTCTCTCTCCCACCTCCCTTTTCTTTACACACACACACACACACACACACACACACGCACACGCACACACACACGCACACACACACACACACACACACACACACACACACACACACACACACACACACACACACTTGTGCTTTAGAGGCCAGGGGTACAATCTACTGAGTGTATGTGTTCCTAATCCATTTATACCCCATTCCACCTATCATTAGAAATGTTCATTTTATTAGATAGATAGATAGATAGATAGATAGATAGATAGATAGATAGATAGATAGATAGATAGATAGATAGATAGATAGATAGATAGATAGATAGATAGATAGATAGATAGATAGATAGATAGATAGGTAGGTAGGTAGGTAGGTAGGTAGGTAGGTAGGTAGGTAGGTAGATAGATAGATAGATAGATAGATAGATAGATAGATAGATAGATAGATAGATAGATAGATAGATAGATAGATAGATAGATAGATAGATAGATAGATAGATAGATATTGAAGCATGCTCAAAACAAGATACTGTAAACGTACCTATATTTACTTGAGTAAGATAAGGACTATATTTAATATAAATGGTTTTGCCTTTTGTCTTGTTTTAAGGTTACACTGTAAACTTAATTTTCGAATTTGTTTCGAATTTCAAATTTTTCGAATTTGTGAGTAAGACAATTAAAGATAATATTATTTCAGTCTTTCTAGTTCGAAATTTCATTTTTAATTAAATGTTACTTGCTGTACCTTTGTAATTATTTGTGAAATTAACTAGCAATTTCTGAGAGAAATGGTTTCAGTGTAAATTCCACATCATTTTTTTTTTTTTTCAGTGTAGATAATTTCTTAATTTATTTTATTTTTTTACTGGATAATAAGACAAAGATGTGTTTTGTTTTTTTTGTTTTTTTTTTATGACAAAATCAATCATGATTTAATCTTCAGTATCAGACAAAAGCCTACATTTCATGAGAGATATATAATATAAGTTCTTCATGCCCGGCTGGAGTATAAGACATTTGCAAGGCATTAAAACAGCAGTACCTTAACAAGATGATGTTAACAGAATCCTGCTATTTTTACTCTTCCTTTTGGATATCACTACACCACTAATATGGTCCTCCCTAATGAAATAACACCTTCTGTCACACCTCACACATGCACTCAAACAGGACTCTGGATGGTTATTTTAGAATACGTGTATACATTTTTTTTTTCAGGCCTGGTGTGAAATAATGTTCATTAAAAGTGACAAATACCTGATTTCTAAAGAGCTGCTTTAAGGCTGCAGGGTGAGGTACGGGAGGGAGGCGGCAGACAGTACCTGAGCACAGCACTTTGTTTTGACACCACAGAAGAGACGAGAGATATATCATGCATGCACAAACACACACACATCACCCTAATGCTTAGTTTATTGCCACTGCCTTAGACTTCATGATATAATCCCATTGCAGAGTTGCTGATATAATCTGTGATAAAGCTATTTGGATCAAAACACATTTGTCCATGTAGATCTGTTTTTATCTCCATTGTAAAAGAGACCTGAGTGGTGCGTTTTGAACAGAAGAGGTATTACACTTCATCAGTTGCTCTTTCTTGTTCTTTTGGAATATTTGTTATTTTTAATTTAATTTAATAGTTTGAAAGGGTCTCAGCTCACATATCAGACAGAATAACACTCTCTCTCTCTCTCTCTCTCTCTCTCTCACTCTCTGTCTCTCTCTCTCTCTCTCAGAGTTTCCATTTTCTGTCTCACCTCAAAGTGTTAGTTTCACATTAAATATAACAAGCAGGTATCCATTTTGAGGTTTGTCACTTTGGTGAAACAGCACCTTTAAGGTAGTTAATTAAAAAAAATAAAAAATAAAATGAGTAGTGTTTTGGATTTTTGTTTAAATTTACACATCGAAGTATTGGAAATAAGATCTTGTAAAAGTTGCTTCTGTTTTGGACACTTTTATTTATGACTAAAAATATCATCATTCCCATTACATGCACTCCAGAAAAAAATTAAATAAAAATCAAATTATACTGTGATTATCTACTATATTTGCTGCGTTAACCAATCAAACAGAACAAATTTTACTATGACTGAAATTTTCTTGCATCATAAAGTGGTTATATAATGTATTATTTCAAAATAAGGATTATAGTGTTTATGTATTAACACAGACAATATTGTAACATATTATTTAATAGAACTATTACACTTATATATTACACTTCATATACTGATATGAATGTGCATAAGCCCACGTTTATATGAATGAATTATGAGACTGTCAGTGAAAAATGCATGATTTTACATAATTTTCGTTTGTTACCTGGATAATGTGACTCTTGGATAAACAGTTAACTGATATGATTTTGTAGCTGATTTTATTATTTTTTTTCATTGTGTATTCAACTAATAAAACTACAACAACTAGAAAATACTTTGTCGGCATGTGCGTTTCCAATACTGTTTAAGTTACTGATTAGATGTAGATTTTTTAAGATAAAATATAACTGCATGCTCCCTTAAGCACTGTTTATTTGTGGACAAATTTAAGCCAGACAAATAGCCTTTGTCAATAATTTATTACAGGAGAACAATATAAATAAAAGTGGTAATTGTGCATAGGTGAAGGTAATCACATCTCATAAACAACTTAATGTTTTTGTTTTTATTACTTTATCATATAGATGTAGATGGTTTTTACATGTGATTTACTCTAAGTCAGCATGAAGTGAAAGTTGAGACCAACTTTACTATTGTGCCATACTTTACTATGTATTTCACAGCTTGCCAAACAGTAAAATAATAAAATATAAAATTTATATATGCAACTCTTATTATTTTTTTCTGAATCTGTTATCTATTACTTGATTTAATACTTTATTTATTTTATTTTTGTGTTGTTGTTATGTATTTATTTATTTTATTTTTTATTTTATTTTTTTGTATAACTTTTCACATTACAGATGATAAAAACAAAAACGTCCAAAGCCATTAAAACCTCCTTCAGAGATGAACACTAAGATTAAATAAGAAACCCCTGAGGCTTAAACATCCCAGAAGACAGCCCTATTTGCATGATGACTCTCTTCTTTGAAGCTGGAATCACCCAGCTAACAGTCAATATCATGACCTTCAATGTAACATCCACCTGCACATCATGGCACTAAAAGTGAGCCGTGGATTTGGCAGTCTTGTAGTCTTGAATCACCAGCACATATTTACAGTAGCATTAATTTAGATGCCAATAAAGCACTTTATAGTTTGTTTAGAATAGATCAAAAGTGTCAAGACCTAAAGCTGCATTCATACTGGCAGCAGTTAAATCACTGAAGTTCTCAGAGCCTTTGATCTGTTGGCTTTTTCAGTATTTTACTGCAGTATCCAATCGCATCAGTTGACGGATCACTTTCTACGTTCCCATTGGTTGTTACCACATTTGCTGCTCTTTTTCATATAGTTAACTGCAGCTCTCATACAAAAGGTATGATGTCTGGTCACCATGTCATAGCAAATCACAGCCCCTCCTAACTCTAACCACTAACTGTAACACTACCGCTAAGAGCTAGTTATACAAATTAGCAGGAAACTTAAGCAACCATTAACATCACTATAACATGAGTAATACAACAAAACTAATTTGAGAAAAGCATCAAATTGAACTTAAAAGAGTCAACTGAATCCATATAAAACAAAGCAACTAGATTAAGCAGAAGTTTTAAACAAAACAAAAGTGTACTAAAGACCAGTGTTGGGCAAGCTACTTGGAAAATTTAGTGAGCTAAGCTGCCAGTTACTCTACAGTAAATGAAGCTTCACTACGCTGAAGCTACCCCCCTGAGAAATGAAGCAAGCTAAGCTACATCAACAGTAGCTTGCTACATCTAAGCTACTTTTAAAATTAAATGTTTATGTTGAACACGTTTTATTACAAGTCAATGCTATCTCAGTGCTCAAAACTGTCAGTCAAACAGATAGGCAGGTGTAATTGTTTAGTTTAATAGTTTTTTTGTGTTCCTTATCAATTTGGCAACAAAAACAATCAAAATAAATGTAATTAACAATGTGAGCATTGTATGCACCTGTTGCATGGGCATGCTTAATATTCTGTAGACCTTTGCAGAACAAAATGCAAGACCTCCAAACAGTAAAAAAAAAAAAAAAATGGCCAGGCTGGACCCTGATAATTTTTACAAGCAGCATCTGAAAACATATTTTCTCTCTCTTATCTCGGTCAGTGTCATGTACTTGTCGAGGTACGGCCATGGCGACTCACTCCTCTGGATTAACTGTTCTCCGACCTCATCCTATGCCATCATTTCATCAAATAATTTTTTGCGTGACTGGCCAAGGAGTGGTACCATCCGGAGCAGAAGGTGGCGGTAATGCATCATAAAGATGGTTGGTTGCTATCCACCGTAAACACGAACAAGATGAAGTAGCGCCGTCGCGTCACTACTGATCCAGGATCAGCGATCTCAGCAGTTGTATTTCCCGATTTGAGTTTGAGCTTCAGAAATGCTTGCGAAAATGTAGCTTGTGTGGAAGTTACCGCACTACTTGGTAAAAAAAAGAGCTTCGCTACTGAAAAGCTATTTGATTCAGAAAGCAGCGAAGCTAAGACCGTGCTACTGAGAAATGTAGTTAAGTTAGTAGCTTCGCTGCTTGTAGTGACGCTACTGCCCAACACTGCTAAAGACACAAACTAAAGCAATATCAACTCACAGAACCATTCCACCATAGTGTCCAGTGTTGTCATATCTTTTAGCTGAGAAAAACCACCCACCATTAAATTTTACATTCAATAGCAAAAATCCATCCAGCTGCACTTTGCACAACAATGAAAGCTTGACATATAAGAATTACCTTACATGTTTCCCATATGGTCTGTCACATCATGCTGCTTCTCAGAGCTGTCAGATACATGGCACTGGAAAGGACACCTAAAACACAAGACACGACTCAATAAACACAGAATACCAGACATGGCAATAAACACAGGCATCAAAAAACATCACGCTAATTACAGCATTTCAAAAACTACTTACCACACCAAACACAAGTACACTGCACTCTCTCAATTGCACACCACTTATGGTACAATGACAAATTACATCCATATAGTACACCAAACACTACTTATCAAGAGCAAGACCCTAGACACTGATGTGTTTGTGTGATTATCCCATCCCTGAAACTTGCTGGAGACTTCCTTCACTCTTGAAAATAAAGCTTCTTTGACGTGATGTGACGTCAACAGTGGTTCCATGAAGTATTTTTAACTTCCATAAAACCTTTCCATTGCACAAAAGGTTCTTTAGAGTGGAAAATGGTTCTTCTGATGAATAAAATGTTCTTCACAGTATGTGGCTCTTTTAAGAACTACTGACTGTAATTTTCTTTGGGGAATCTTAAAGGATTCTTCTATGGCATCGCTGCTAATGCCCCCTTTTAGAACTTGACTGCTGGTTTGTCTATATTTGAAGTAACTTTCCAAACTGACATAAACCCCTCAGTGTCTTTGTTTGGATGTTAATTCAAGGCATTCGCAGTGGTCATCGGAGAGACCTTGGTGTTTAATTCAGACCTCAGTTTATTGTGTAGGTCCAGCTGTCTGAGCATCATTAAGATTTAAACCAGATCTCGGTCAATATTAATGACAAACCAAAGTCTTAAATACCTTTCCTCTTTTAATTATCGCATGTCTTTTAAAGATCAGATTCCTGCCTCTAAACTCTAGCCAGCCTTCCTGGCAGGCTCGTCTGTCACTGCAAATGTCATCACTGTATTCCTCCTCGGCTGACCGTGACAGGCCCCACTTTCAGCCTTTATCTCCCTCTCCATCCTTTCTTCCACCACAAAGATCCCTTCTTTTTTTCCATCGCTCACTGCTGTATCCGCTTTCTACACGTGGCAAATGATTGCCCGGGTAAAGGTATTTTCTGTTTCAATCTTGCATTTTCCCAAGGGGGAACAAAAGGGACAAGCTCAATGCAGCTGGTTTCACTGAGAAAATGGCACCGAATTGCCTCATTCCTCGGCAGATTAGCGAATGCATACAATCCTGTGCTAAGTGCTATTGTGTGCCTCAATTTGGCCATTATACTTTGTCTTTTTCCATTTAGAGCAACCCTAACCAATTAAAATAATACAGCCTCCAATACCTGCTCCCAATTAAATCTGGGGCGGTATTACCTGCCTTGATGCTGCTGACCATGGATTCTTACCACTTAGCCGCATTCATTAGGCCTATTCATACTGAAGGGGCTGATGACAAGGATTCAAGGCTTACCCAGTCCTTCCCCCCTCCCCTTTCACTCTCTCTCTCTCTCTCACCCGCATACACACACACACACACACACACACACACACATTTGCTCTCTCAGGCTGTCATTCACTCATAGTTCTCAGAGAGTTGGCTGTGGCAAAAACGTGGAGAGCGTCAGATGGTGACACTCATTTTTTTGTCTTTTCTTTTCTCTCGCTCCCTCTCTCTCGGGTGGATATTTTCCCGCCTATTCCTGGTTTTGTTTCACAGGTAGCCAGGTTTTTTCCAGCTCATTGTGTTCTTTCTTAAAGCCTTCGCCCGTGCAGCTTGCTTGGCAGCGTCCAAAAGCCGCACCACACAATGTGAAGGCCTCTTCAGGCCACTGAGTCGATTGACAAATCCACAGTGTTAAAAGTCGACAAAAGCCAGGCGGGGAACTCTGTCAGCCGCACTTGGAGAAACTGTCAGTCTGATGGCCCTGCCATCTCAACCCAAACATGCTAGTCAGGTTCACAAAAGCCATTATTCATTCATATTCTTTTTATAGTTCTAATTTTAAAAACGGCCTGTGAAGTGACAAAAGTATCTTTTCTTTGTATTTCTCTTACATTACTGTCTATTAAAGTTGACAACTGCTACATATAATTAAATTAGATTTAATTCAAGGCAAACTGCTTTAGTATAGGGCCTACAAAGACACGGCAGGATCGCTTTGCGTCCTATCTGAAAACCATATCAGTGAAAATCCTTTCTTGTGGTTGCTGCTGATGTTTGTTTCCTCTATTCAAGCAAAACCAGTTGCCCGTGACTGACTTCCACGGTTGCGTTTAGAAAAACGGTCTTGATGTGAAATAACAGGGGGAATATGGACCTTTCCTGTATGAGAAAGGATGCCCATGCTCTTCCAATCCCTGAATCCCCTCACCAACTCCCCCTTCTCCCCACAACAACCCCTCTAACCACTCCACAGTTCAGATGAGAGATACAATAGAGAGTCTCTTTTATGAGAGAGAGGAAGGAGAGAGGGGAGATAAAGATAAAAAAAAGAGAGAGTAAGTAAACGCAGACCACATGTCTTTATTAGGAGAAATGCAGCTCTGGAATTTGAAAGCTGACTTTGAGCTTTATGGATTTACAGACTGAAGCATATAGGAGAGATGACCATGGGCTGTGGGTAAAAGGGAGGTTTGTTTACATTGCCGTTTTCAAATTAATGCACATCCGAACAGGTCAGATCAGGAAATAGGTGGCTGGAGGGTTCAACAGTTCTTCAGCTAACAGCAGAGCTTTAACCCATCACCGCTAAGAGCTGCAAAGGAAGCTTTGTCGAATCAAAACATGCAGCTTTAAATAAGCTTGTTTTCTCACCATATAATCGCTCCCTTTTTTCATAGAATGAATTGTACATCTAATTCACCGTTTTTAGTAACGAAATTGTACAATTAGCTAAACCAGTTATTCATTTTTAATACTTCAAGACAGTCCACGCAAAACCCAACAAGTTATAATAACTAATTTCAGTTTAGGAAACCAGTTTAGAAACATATTTGTGTAAAAGAATATTTCCTTAAATTCAATTCAACTTGGTTATTTTATATTACTAAAACTGTCTAATAGCACTGTCTTATAGTTACATTTTACTAAAAGCACACATGTGCTAATACATCAAGAGACTATCACTGCAGATAACCCTAATAATGTTTGGCTCTTCAGCAAAAAGGTAACCCCCCAAAACTCAGAGACATAAGAGAAACCCATTAAATCCCAACATAACAACAATAAACACTAACAGATCTCCATTCATATTAGTCTTGTACAAAAACACATAACATTTCATTTCATCATGTATTCTCCATACTGAGTTTGAAGCAAAGCATGCAATCTTTAGTTCTGCTTAATGTAATCAGTAATATTTGAGTGAAATTAACTTTGCTTTTGATGTTTTTTTCTTTTCTTATTTATGTGTTGCAAGTTTCAAGTTGCAAGGGACACTACATGGCTTTGATTAAGTGGATATTTAACAAGAAGTGAAGCAAAAAAAAAAAAAAAACGGTTTACAAATTTAACAGTACAGTAAAGAAAATTTTACAAGAAATAATAATAACATATTATGTCAAACTACCTACTATTGTTTTCTTTTTTAATAATGTCATTCTTTTAACAAGAATATACAAAACATCAGGACTGTTGTATCACCCTGACACAATTTTTTTATTTTTTTTATCCTAAAAAATTCAGAAATTAAGAACATGCTAATCATAAAAAAAATTATAGCCTATATTAATCTATTTGAGGTATTCAATCATTTTTAAATGTACTTTAATAGATAGGACAAAAATTACTGTAACATTACTGATAGTTATAAAGAATAATTTTTTTGCTGAATTTTTGATAATTCACATTAAACATTACCCTTTTTGATGTTAGGTCTTAATGTCTTAGTCCGCATTATTGTGCAGGTCATGCAGTTAGCATTGGTTGTTTCAGCATTAGCACAACCAGTGACATGAGCCTGATTTTAATTAATTTCACACATGCAGTGAAGGGCAGACCCTGCGACAACAGGACATGAGGCATCCCCTAATCATCATATGCCCTGTGACATCATCCACGGACCTGGCAACCCATAGAAAACGAGAGAAATGGAGGTAGTTTAGCATGGACACAAAGCCCCAATTTATCACCATAAGCAAATCCTAACCTGGGAGCATAGCCCCCAGCAGAATTAATTGGCTCACTCGCTGTCTGTGAAGTGTTTGGCCTTGTTTTAATAGGCAGGCTGCCCCAGAGACGCTCTCAAACGCTGCTTCTTCAAGCCACGTGATTGGCTGCTAGATCGCCATTGAAACTCTGATTCATGAACCAGGAAGTTTTTTACTTTAGGACCTTCTGCTAGCCATCTGTACCCCATCAGTCCCTCTAGTACAGCATAAAACAAGAATATTTTAGAGCAATTAGTAAAGTTTGTGCAAGTAATTAGTTCTAGACGCAATTTATTTTGTGTGCACATGTGACTATAATTGTTTGCTTAGCATTTGAGTGTTTCTTCGGACACTTTTATGTTAATTTCTATTTATTTATATATGCTGTAACTATTTCTTAATCCATCCCTGTTCTAGCCTGAACATTTTTAAATGCTTTTTGAAACTTTATATTGTCACTATAACTCAAACCTTTGTGAAATTGCTATTATGTTATTATTTCTCCTGTTTATTTATCCTTCAGATGAATTGCTTGCTGAATTATTCATTTATAACTCACTTTGAATAAAAGTGAATAAATGTAATAGTAATACATTATATATATATATATATATATATATATATATATATATATATATATATATATATATATATATATATATATATATATAGTATTAAATGTAACATACATAAGCATTAGTACAGTACTCACCCTACTCATTTGACATGATGTTTTATCACATATTTTATAGCTCTCAAATAATGATTAAAGAAAAAAAATGGTTAGTATAGCCTATTAACGGTATAAAAAGTTCTCAGAGAGTTCATTTTTTAAAGCTCCACATGCCTAAATGTGCCTAAAGTTGAAGAAACATCTATTTATAGCTTATAGAGTTCTGTAAAAACATGACATTCATGCATTGTTTTTTTTTTTCAGTGCTTGAGGAAATGAGGCCAAAAGGACCATTATATCCACTACTTTCACAGGCTGTTTAACAGAGGAGATGTGGCTTTGTGCATGCATGCATGGGTGTTTGTGCGTGAAAGTGAGACAAAATGTAGAAGAAACAGTGTGTGTGTGTGTGTAGGAATGCTTAAACTTGGCTGACCAGTCATGGTAATCAAAGTGTGCTGTGTCGTTTTTAATGGAGTTCCTGGTCACAGCACTAGCTGTTTCCTGCCAGCTCACTCATCTGCATGCTATACTCCACCGTCCACGGCCCAGTAGAACACAGCGGAACACTGTCTGCTCACGTGTGCCGCCACTGCCAGGGAGAGAGAGCAACGATTAACATCACTCTAGATGTTCTCCCCACTCACTCTAGTGTGACTAAGAAAGTGTGAGGACTCTGTCGGAAGAACTTTCTAGAGCATTAGCCGTAGCAGAGCACAGGACGGGGTGGCGGAGGGAGGGCGAACGAGAGAGTGAGAGTAATAGAAACAGTGCAAGTGTAAAACAGTAGGGAGGCCTAGTCTTTACTTGGGCGGTGTGTTATTGAGTTGAGTCTATCTGCCGGTCCATCCACAGTGTCACCTTTCGGTCACTGCGGAGAGACAGAATGGTAAATGTGAGAGGGCGTAAGAGATACCCGGCAGTGGCATGAGAGCTGCACTCCCAGGCTTTGTGTGCGTAGTTCCACAGTGAAATGGATCCGTCTGCACTTAGTGAACGCAGCCTTTAATTCAGGAGGTATGAGGGGAGGAGGGAGCAACATCCAACACGGAGAAACATCTAACACACACATATACATACACAAACACAGAGAATAGGGCAACAAGCCAGATTCACTAAGGTGACCAGATTTCAGAAATTAACTGGGGACATTTCTAGTTAAACAAATGTTAAATTTCCAGGGTTCCAGGGTGGTAATTGCAGTTTAGTGCATTTTGACCACTTTAAATGGTGTTGTGATGGACTATGGTATATTGTCTTACAGTTTCACAAAACTGCATTGTGCCATCAACTTGCGAACTGTAAAAGTTTGTAGATTGACAATGATGTTAACGCACATCCAAAACAATAACTGTGTACTAACAACTACAAAAACTGAATTGTGACCCCCGGACCACAAAACCAGTGATAATTGGTCAGTTTTTTTAATTAGGTTCATAAATAATCTGAAACCTGAATCAACAACCTTTCCATTGATGTCTGGTTTGTTAGAATGGGACAATATTTGGCCAATCTGGAATCTGAGTTTGCCAAAAAATCTAATTATTGAGAAAATCGCCTTCAAAGTTGTTCAAATTAAGTCCTTAGAAATTCAAATTACTAATCAAAAAACAAGTTTTTATATATTGATGGTAGGAAATTTACAAAATATCTTCATGGAACATGATCGTTACTTAATATCCTAATGAGTTTTGAATTATTATTATTTTTATTTTATTTTATTTTTTATTAAGACCAGGATCACAAACAATTATATAATGCAGCAATATGTAATGTACATTTAATGCAATAATGTTTAAATTATTATTGCATGGATTTAATTAATGTATATATTATGCTTTGTCCGGTCTTAATTTTGTGATCTTTCATGTTTTGTGATTTTTCGTGATCAGTTTGCTTAATATCCATTCATATAAAATATAACTATAACAATGACTATTACACTGACAGCCAATCAGAATCCACCCAATATCAAAGCATTTAAAGCAGCAGATGACATAATATCATTGAAATAAACAGAATGTAAAAAAAATGGATATTGCTATAGTTTTATTATTATTATTATATTAGTATTAGTATTAGTATTAGTATTAGTATTAGTATTAGTATTAGTATTAGTATTAGTATTCCTGGATGTAAAAGGCTTTTATAACAGTCAAAATAATACAAATGAAACTGTTATTAGAGATAGATAGATAGATAGATGGATGGATAGATGGATAGATAGATAGATAGATAGATAGATAGATAGATAGATAGATAGATAGATAGATAGATAGATAGATAGATAGATAGATAGATAGATAGATAGATAGATAGATAGATAGATAGATAGATAGATAGATAGATAGATAGACCTAAAAAATGGGATGTCAACACTAACATTTATGGATGCTCAGGTTCTCTTAATGATCCTGTTTATGTGTGTTTTGTAGTATATGCCATTTCTCACTTTTCTTTCTCCGTCCATTCCTCTTTTTTTGCCCTCTGTCACTCTTAAACTAACACTCGCATACACAGACAGAAGGCCCAGCAGCTGAATGAGTGGGTTAAAGCTGTCACTTTTCTCACTGCCTACCTGAACAACCTGATGAGTCATATTGTATTCCGAACAAGCAGCATTATACAAACTCACCTACAGACATGCATAAACATATATAGAGGGTGAGAGAGAAAGCGAGACAGATAGATGGAGAAGTGGGGGTGGAGTTAACAAAACAACAGAGAGAATCCCGGAGGCCAGACAACAGGTGCAGGTGTCACGGAGTGGCAGGTCGAATAAGTAAAATGGTGACACACCGCCTATAATTTCAATATTCATGTGTTTAGTGGTAAATATGCAGTGCAGGTTCACAGATTACACAGTACCGTACATAAAGTGCTCAGACACACAATCAAACAGCCCATCTTATCACACCTCAGCTAGCACGCTCATTCATTGCACTGCTCGTTGCCTGCGCAAACTGTATGACATGCTACCCTAAACACAAATGTGGATTCGTAAGATTTTCAAACAAGTATGCCTTGGATGTATCTAGGTTATGAGAAGACAGATGCATGGGAGAGTGTATAAGTGTCTTCTCTCTCGCACTTCTCTCTCTCTTTCGCTCTGTCTGCAGTGGACTTTTCTTTAGTCGTGCCTCCCCCTACTGGCTACACTATTTCTCTCCCTCATCCATCTTTCCTCATTCCCCCTTCCACCTTCAGTAACTCTACTATTGCTTGTCTTCTTTCTTTCATCCCATACTCCTTTTCATTCCTACCAAATTCCTACTCTGCTTCCTTCCTGCCTTCACGGCTGACTTTTTTCGGGCGCAGCTACAGGAGCTACACAACCAGCTGCCCCTGGATAAACATAGCGACATTCTATCTTCTCCACTCGCTTTGTTTATTTTGTTCTGAAAATATCATTTTTTCACTCCCTTTATGCGATATAGCTCTTTTTATTTTATCTGAAAGTTTGAATCTATTTGAATTAAGGAATTTATAAAAAAATAAGTCAATAAATTGTGTCATTTATACAGTATAAGTTTTTTTGAAATCACATATGTCTCATTAAGATGGTAAGGACCCTCCGCTGATACAACCATGAGCAATTCTAATAGAAAACTTGTTGCGTTTAAAGGCCTGAAAGGAATATGCATCTAATTTTCTCAAACGCTCTTCTATATAATTTGAATAAATTACGCCTTGGATCGGAAATAAATGCTCCCTGACTTCCCCTCAAATCCTCTGATAGTTGTATCTTTAATTATTATTTAATTTAGCAGTTATGAGTGGTTTTCAGTTAAAGAGGATACTGCTGACAAATTCAATTAAATGAAAATAGAGAACTTAATGGTCCATGTTAATGATTCATTTCATACATAATATTATGTTTTTTTTTTTTTTTTTTTTTTCTGTAAATTTCTAATCATGGCTCACTTTAATATTGGTTACAGGGGTCTAGACACAACCAAGGTGTGCACGCATCCACAAACGCACTCACACACCACATCGATTAACCCTGTGTGTCCCAGCGCCTGCTTTCGGAAAGAGTTTGTCATTTATAATAACACATTTCTTGCTTAATGAAATAGGACCTAATGAAAAATGACAGATCAGAGATGAAAGATCTGAAGTACAGCTACAGGAAAAGCCCAGGGCATGGTGTAAGTGGACCGGTCAGTGGTGCCGGGTGCGGACCGCGGGACTCGGGTGCATTAGTGTTAAGAACACATGTGCGGGAGGAGGCCATGAAGGGTGATCCTTAGTGGGCATAGGGAGAGCAGAGGGGGTCAGTGACAAGTGGCCCATGTTTGGTGTGTGTGTGTGTGCATGTGAAGTGGGGTGGAACAAGTGCCGCAGAGAGGTGCAGGGCGGTGTTTTTCCCATGGTCCGCTGCCCCTGCCCCCCAACACACACACACATACACACACATAGGCTTGTCAGACAGGGTCCAGCTCAGTTACAGACCCCAGGGCCAATGTGCTCTCAATGAACTGATACAGATGGAGAATTTTAGCACAATGGATGGATTACCACTGCAAGAATAGAGCTCCTCACTCTCTCAGACATGTACACACACACACACACACACACATTTGGGCATGCACATGTACACATACGCTACCAGTCAAAAGTTTGGAATAATCACAATTTTTACAAGATGTTTTTGAGATAAGTATCTTGTTTTCATCAAGACTGCATTTATACGATCGAAAATAAAGTAAAACAATAAAAATGTGAAATATTAGTGCATTTATTCCTGTGATGGAAAAGTTCAACTTTAACAAGCCAATACTTAAGTGTCATGTGCTCCCTCGAAAATCATTCTAATGTTGATTTTGTGCTCAAAAAACATTTCTTATAACCAATGTTAAAAACACTATTTGCCGCTTAATATTTTTTGTTGAAACTGTGATACACCACTGTTCAAAAATGTGGGGTAAGCAATTCTTTGAAGAGGGAAATTAATACTTTTATTCATCAAGGATGAATTAATCAAAAGTGACAGTAAAGTCATTTTATAATGTTAAAAGTAATATATTTATCACAAAAGATATCTCTTTCAAATTGAATTTTCTGTTCATCAGATAATCCTGAAAATAATTTCTTAAGAATATTCAGCAGCAAAATCTTGTTTTTAACATAGACAATAATTAGAACAATTATTACTAATTGAGCACCAAATCAGCATATTAGAATGATTTTTGTCATGTGACACTTGAGTAATGAATGCCAGAAAATTTAGTCTTGCCATCGCAAGAATAAATTACATTAAAAAATATATTAAAATAGAAAACAGTCTATTTAAATTTGAATATTATATTTTTAGCACTGTATTTTATCATACATTTTTACAATTTTATTGTATTTTTTATCAAATAAATGCATCCCTGTTAAGACATTAAAAACCTTACAAACTTTTAACCAGTGGTGTTCATTAACACATCACACAAAAAGAGATCCCTCTGCCAACATGCCTTTTAATTCTAATTGCACTTACACTTGTAATTACAGTTTCTCAAACCTTTGCTTTCATCCTTGAATATGCTTATGTGTTAGTGTGTGTGTGTTTCAGTTCATATTTTTTCACCACCGTGTCTGTATGTTAGCAATGTGTGCCGAGTGTCCTTAACTGTCCAGCGTGTAAAGACTTGCGGTGCATCTTTAATGGAGGATAGGCTTTATAAATCATGACCGCAGGTCTGTTTAGACATTCACCAGCTTGGCCCACACTCTCTCTCCAATGGAGGAGGGTAGATTAATGGCATAGGGCCTATTTAGCACCAGCCGCTGTAAAACATGACACTTTCTCCCCACATGATGCTCCAGCCTGGACCGTCAGCCAGCCAGCAAGCGGTCCCACCCCACCCAGGACAAATATCTCATCACAAACAGCCCAGCCAATGTCAAAAAGGCAAAATCCACAGTCACGAATGACTGGAGTTTTGGCAATAATAATAGTCAGGCATTTAATTAAAGTAATTATTTTTGAATAATATGTGGAGGACAAGCACAGATGTTTTCTTCAGGATTGTGCAATATCAAAAAAATAAAATAAAAATAAAAAACTTGCAAGAAGGGACAGTTGTTGTTTTCGGTTTAATATATTTAATTAAACTATAATTAATTAATAAAGTATTCATTTATATATCTTATTTAAGGAAATTTGTTTCACTGGCTATTTTTGTATTATTAATATTTTGTTTAACTTTGTCTAACTGTTAAGCGCAAAATTCTACCCATCTTGAGAATGAATGGCTGCTACATAAAAGGTTAAGTAAATTATGTAAACAATGCATTAGATTACATCACCACAGAGGTGACATCATTTATCAGTGAACCGGAAAATCGTTTACATACAAAGTGTGAATATCAGTAAAAAAAAAAAAAAAATCTACATCTAACCGGTTAGTGTGTCTCTAGTGTAAAATAATCACACTGGGAAACCTGTATGGCAGTCATCATCTTCTAAAATATAACATATTGAAATTATATGTTATCTTATTATATGTAATAAAAAAAAAAAGGTCATATAATTTTAACTTGAACAGAAGCTTAATCAGCGGAGGACAGAACCAGGGGCACTGCACAAGATCCCGGGCCCTATGCATAGGCAGTCCTAATGCCCCCCCTTGAAAATATATATCCAGACTTTTCAAGGGCCCTCTCTTCCTTTGGGTCCCTGGTAATCAGTACTGGTTTTACCCCTAGTCCGACGCCCCTGGACAGAACACAGAAGAAGAAAAAAAACACATTTTATTCATTTATTTCTTTATTTTAGAGGGGTTTGGAATTTTGTTAGTTTATCTATTAACTAACCACACAAATGAAACAAAATTATAAAATTGAACAGGGAAGTAAAACGTGTTACACTATGAATGTGCTCTTCCTGGTGGAAAAAGATTTTATTGTCGACTGGCTTGTGTCTAAGGTTTCACTCGACATTTTGTATAAATACGAGAGCACTGTACTTGAAGTAGAGTTATATAACAGCATCTTTCACTTCATCTGTTTTGTCAAAGTGATTCCAGACATCACTGCATGCTTTCAAACCAATAGTTTCACTTTAGTTTTTCAGTCTGCATGCCAAAATGCAGCCATAATAATAATAATAAATAATAGTAATAATAATAAAAAAATATTATAATAACAATTGTCATAAACAGTCAATATTGTCACTTCCAACAACTGGCTTTATATATATATATATATATATATATATATATATATATATATATATATATATATATATATATATATAAAAGTGTTAAAGTAAAAGTTATCAGCCTGGGTCAGATCTTCTCCTTTCAACATAAAAACAGGTGTTATGTGTTTTTTAAATGTTTCTATTATTATTGTTGTTGTTGTTGTTATTTAACTAGATTTCTCTCTCAAAAGTAAATAAATAATTAAAAATTCAGTTGAAACCAAATGTAAAAAAACAAAAAAAAACAAAGTAATGCATTTTTTTATAAAACTGTTATAAATGAACAGAGGTGTAAAATTATAATCAACAATGTTATATTTTTCATCCAAACTTTGCTTAAAAAACGTCATTATATATATATATATATATATATATATATATATATATATATATATATATGTGTGTGTGTGTGTGTGTGTGTGTGTGTGTGCGCGCGCGTGTGTGTGTGTGTGTGTGTGTGTGCGCGCGTGTGTGTGTGTGTGTGTGTGTGTGTGTGTGTGTGTTGAAATCCATCGTTCTTTGTGCTCATGACACCTGTTAATCAGACAGGACTGAATTCATTGACACCTGATGAGGAGGAGGAAGTTAACACTCAGGTGATCTCAGGTGAGGCAGGTAAATATCAGAATACCCTAGAGCTGTTTCTGTGCTTGCTTTGCATACATTATCAGATCAGGATATTACAATATAACTGCAAAACTTTGCACATTTGGAAAGTGTGTAAACAGTCTTACTTCATTCTCAGCTGGCGTTGGATCCAATTGCACATTTTTAGCTCAAATGCGTTTCGAAAAGAGCATATTTTATTATGATATTTCGAGCCGAGTGACTATTTGTAAATTTAGCAAAAGCATGTTTCTTCAGCTCTTATCTGAACTAGTCAGTCTAATGAATTCTCATGTTTTTTGCCTTTAAGATCAGGATGTGTTTTACTAAATAGCTTGATAAAAGTATATAAATCCAAACTATTCTGACAAGCTAAATATATACAGCACAGACTATAAACGACGCTGTAACCCGGTTGTAAACTACATTATAGTCACAGATGAATTCAAAGAGAGATTTCTATACAGTAAATGAAAGGAGAGCGAGAGACGTGTAACCTTATGCCAGCCCCACAGTTAGCGACTACAAAGGGGAACACCACAGCTGTGAGAGAGTGTTTACTTGTTGAATCTTTTATCAGTTTTTTCCTGTTTTTATCTAGGCTGGCTCTCCCTGCTTGTGTGCGCTTATCTATGCAGCTGAAGCCGAGCTCAGAGTTAGCCTGCGTCCGCCTGATTACAGCTGTGATAGATGGAGTCAGGGATGACCTTACCTCCTCACTAAACACAAGGTTGGACATTTGTCTCCCTGCAGTATTTGCATGTTTTTCGCCTGTTTGAAGCTATTTGTCATGTTATTCACTTTGCCACTTGACATATAAGAGACGTTTGAGAGAGGAAAGTGCTGCGCGAGCAAAGCCCACAATAAGAGCAGCATTGATAATAAATCGTAAATTTTGTATTTATTCATACTATTCCATTTTCCAGGTCTGTAGAATAATTTCCTTAGTTGGTCCTTTGGATATTAATGTCTTTATTATCTGGCTTTTAATTTCCATATAAAATCTTTTCATTTTTGTTACAGTGTTATGACGGTGTGATAGCAGGTGTAAAAGAATTGTCTTTTTTATTTTCTCTTTTCTTATAACTTTCATATGCCAGTTTAATATTTGTCTTATGATCTGTCAGAGGCATGGAATTACTATTTTTTGAAAGCAACCACACATGGATCTCGCAATATCTCTGGACTGATTCTCTATAGCTGAATGTATGTCTGGGTTCGAGACTCTATCTACACATAATCCTGCGGCAGTGCTTAAATCTTATCCTGAGATTAGGATTAATCCTGAGCCTGGACCTAAACCTGTACCTAAGCGTAATCCTGGGTCTGAAGCCTAGTTTTTTTAGCTATTCTTTGAAGGCGGTTGGTGGGTAATAGAGAGTTGGTTCTGTGAGGTGGTTCAGAAGCATCACTGCAGAGCCACACAGCGTCTTTCCATTCACTTCATTCAGCTACAGTAATTAGCCCCTACTCATGAGACAGTTCAGCTGTAATCAACTAGCAGCAAGATCCGTCATCTCCTCCTAATCATTTTATTACCTCTGTAGAGTGGTCTAGACATCTCCCTCCTACAGCCTCCTGCAAACAGGTCAGTATATAACTTCCACTACATTCTGGGACATCAGCTGGACAAAATGAGTGGTATGTCCATATACACAGTATTCATAACTAGTGGGAAAAAAAACCTGGAGACTGCTGCTGGAGATATTGTGGAGTGTGCATATGATGCCACAACAAAGGCAGCTGACACCACAGGATTTAGTGCGTCCAGATTGTATTCATACTACACTGATAAATGCTTACAGAACAGTGTTTTTTTTTTTTTTTTTTTTTTTTTGGTGGAATGCAGCACATATTACATACAGTAATTTGACAGTACAGCAGATTTTGTTAATGCATGTGAATGTTCAAGCAAACATAATTACAAGTGAATTCTAGCATAGATGATACCCAATAGTTGCAAGGTTGGAGTTGATGTGAACACGGCAGCAAGCAGATGAATGATTGTGAATGGTATTGTAATTTTATTTACATTTTCAGACTATTTGTATAATATTAAGTCGCTATAAAAGAAAAGGTAGTTAAACTTTAATATAAGATTGTTTCAGTGTACGTATACAATTAAACATAATATCATTGCATAACATTAATTAACAACAAGCTCTTATAGGGTTGGGTTTAGGGTTCTGAAATAAAAATGTGGTGTTAAAATAATATCAACTAAGAAATAGGTAGAAATATTTTTTCTTGTGAAATTTACTCTAATAATCTTTATTTTGATGTGTTTTCACAATCATATTTTTCTTTTTCTTTTTACACTGCAGTTATTTAAAATGATTCATAATTTACTGTTATTATATGGTAAAGTATTATATTAAGTACTACAGTATGTAATGTATAACAGACACTACAATAAAGTATCGTCAAAAGAGTTTATAAACCACAAATTTTAAAACACTTTTAACTAGCATGCATATTACTAGCATATTGGCTGTTCATTAATACTTATAAAGCACATGTTAACGCATGGAATATATTTGAGATCTCTTAATCTCAGACATCATACTTAAATTTAACAACTATCTTAAGCAGTAAAGTAAGCAGTAAAATTAAGAGTTAATTGCAGAGAAATGTCAGTAGCACTTTATTTTAAGGTGCCCTTATTACACGTTACATGTACTCAATAGTACAACATTATGCATAATTACATTCAAGTAACCCTAAGAAAAACCCTAATCCTAACCCTAAACATTTAGTAAGTACATGTAGTTAATTAATATTTCTCAGTACTTAAATGTATAATTACACTGTAACAAGGGCACCTTCAAATAAAGTGTAACCAAAGTTGTAGTTAATAGTTATGTAATACTCAGAATTGGATTTTAAAATAAAGTGTGAACATTATACCATACATGCATAATATAAATTAAAATTATGCAAAAAATAAATAAAGTAAATGTAATAGATAATAAAAAGATTATGTATAATGTTTTATTTTTCCAGATGAATGCATGGTGTTGTTATAACAAATGCCCAAATAGGAGCTTCCCAGGTGCACTTGACAGAAGCATTGATTACAGTACAAAAAAAGAAAGAAAGGATTTCTTGTTACGTGTGAGAACGAGAGGGACAGAAAGAGTGAGAAGGGACAGAGACGCACCAGACACTTCCAGGTCTCTAACGAGGTCGCTAATTAACTCTCACACTCCTGTTCGCTCGCTCTCATCAGAGGTGCACGTTGCTTTTTTGACAGGAGAAAATTGCAGGGCAATTAAATCATCTGAAGACGAACACTTCAGATGCTGGAATTAACAGCTAAATGTTACATTTATCTCTCAAAATGTGACGGAGGGGAATAAAATGGTGGCCATAGAATGTTGGCTGATTTTCCAATTCTGTGGAACAAAATGATTTATTATTGAATAATCCCGTGCTTCAGAATTTCTTCTTTCTTTTCACATTTCCACTGCCGTTTTTGTCGGATCTCTAATTTTAATGCACGCAACGTGACTCCGCAATCCCAGCGGAGACAGTAACTTGTTTTCTGCGGCTGTTTGCCGTGTTGTGCTCCTGATTTCTCCTCTTTTGTGCCAAGCATTATTTGACAGGATGCCGTTTTTCCTCTCCTTTGAGCAGAATCCGAGTGATTCTTGCGCTTTATTTTCATAACCCTTTCCTCAATTAACCTCCCCTACTGCTCCCCACTGGCAGCTGGCTACGGGGGGACATGTGTGACTGAAACACAGGCTCAATCACGCCATTATTTGTCATCTGTCCTCAGAGAAAGGGAACGAAAAAGGAGCGTGAGAGGAGAGAACTCGCCTAATTTTTGGGTCTATTCTTAAAGCCCATTCCCCACCCCTACCGTCCCAACTGCTGGGGGGCATGGAGTGTTAGCGGGGGCATGGAAGAGAGCTGACAGGCTTTTTTTTCGCGGGCCGAGGTGGGGCCGGTGGGTGTGCAGGGCTTTTTTGTGTGGCCGTCAGGAACAGCGGTGATGGCGTGAGTCTGGGGCTGCGGGGAGCCTTTGTGCTCACTCCATTCTCACTCCTCACACTGCTAACCCTCAATGCCTGGATTAGAGAATACTTTAGAGTTTTAATCTCTAATTCACGTCTCACACACACACATTTTCCTTTCCCTCACACACATAAACACGTACACCCACACACACACACAAAATAATCACACCCATTGAGTCTCAGACAAAGTGTGAAGGGAAGGTGATGAATAGTGGACCAAGAGCGGAGCGAGGTTAGATGTAAATGCAGCCATGGTTAAATGCTGGAATACCATCCGCAAGACTCATTAGCGGCGGTGAGTGTGAGGTAACGCGCTGGGCCGGCCCCCTGAACAACCAGGCCCCTTTCTTTCCAGCAAACTCTCCATCCTTTCCTCACAATAATGAGAGAAAAAGGTCACGTTTTCACAAGAGGGGAAATGAAGGCAGTGTTCGCAGTTGCTTTACAGTCCTAGTTCACCAACTCCAATAAATGAGCATGTACAACAAGCCAAAGGGCCTTTTATTGCAAATTTAATTCATTTCTCTAGACAACTGTGAAATTTGCCATTGACATTAGTTATTACCCTGAGGCCAACGAAGAGATGATCTCAGTTAATAAATGATCCCTAACAAGAAGCGCTCCTCTATCTCTCTCTCTCTGGTTTTCTCTCTTTCTCGCTCTTTCTGTTTTCTTTTTTCGCCTGCTGTGAGAAGCTCACTGCACAGAGACGCTACTGTCAGTTCTTCCAGATATTAAGTTCTGCACCCTTCCACACACAGACACACACACACACACACACACAGAGTGAGCATTGTGTGAAAAGTTTTAGTGGTCCTACAGCTGCTCCCTGTTACCCTGTTATCTCTGTTACCCAACAAAAAGAGCTGTGGTTACAGGTCAAACACACATAGAGGATCTTTCTTTCTGTCATATTGTGCAGTCACACACACACACACACACACACACACATTTTTCTATCATGGTGGCGACTTGTATTGTTTTATATTGAGCTGCTAATCCATCTAAATGATGCATGTAAATTTGCATTATGAGACATCAACTATAAAGCAGTAATCAATAATATATATATATATATATATATATATATATATATATATATATATATATATATATTAGAAAGTCTGAATAGATATATAGAATGAAAGTCTGAATATGTAAAACGAATGTCTGAATATATATGGAATGAAAGTCTGAATATATAGAATGAAAGTCTGAATATATAAAACAAATGTCTGAATATATGGACAGTCTGAATATATATATATATATATATATATATATATATATATATATATATATATATATATATATATATATATATATATATATATATATATATATATATATATATATAAATATGAGCAAGTCCACATGAAATTTAGTAGCAGCAATTTTAAGTAACGATCATCTAATCAACACCCTGGCGAATGAGTGTACGGGCCAAAATACTGGCAACCGTACTCAACATTGTTCTACTGATGAAGAAATTTATTCGCTATTTCACCGCGGAAGAGCGGATGCGGTGAACTTCACAGCCCAGGAAGTTCCTGCTTATCAAGCAAACATTACAGAAAGAAACATGCCTTCTACCTCACAGGGACCTCCCACAATTATCTAAAATCTTTACCCGTGAAATAGCGAATACATTTCTTTATCAGTAGAACAATGTTGAGTACGGTTGCCAGTATGCTGGCCCGTACACACATTCGCCAGGGTGTTAATTACACTATTATTACTTAAAATTGCTGCTACTAAATTTTGTGCAGACTCGCTCATTGCTTTAATTAATTTACATTAATTTTATATATTCAGACTCTCATTCTATATATATTCAGACTTTCCATTTATTCAGACTTTCATTCTATATATATTCAGAAATTTGTTTGATATATTCAGACTTTCATTCCATATATTCAGACTTTCATTCCATATATTCAGACTTTCATTCTATTCAGAATTTAATTCTATATATTCAGACTTTCATTCCATATGTTCAGACTTTCATTCTATATATTCAGACTTTAATTCCATATATATTCAGACATTCGTTTTATATATTCAGACTTTCATTCCATATATATTCAGACATTGGTTTTATTCAGACTTTCATTCTATATATTCAGACTTTCATTCTATATATTCAAACTTTCATTATATATTCAGACTTCCATTCCATATATTCAGACATTTGTTTTATATATTCAGACTTTCATTCAATATATTCAGACTTTCATTCAATATATAATCAGAAATTTGTTTTATATATTCTGACTTTCATTCTATATATATTCAGACTTTCAGACTTTCATTCTATATATTAAGACTTTCATTTCATATATTCAGAATTTCATTCCATATATTCAGACTTTCATTCTATATATTCAGTCTTTCATTCCATATATTCAGACTTCTTATTTTAAATATAATTATTTCCTGAATGGCTTGCCATAATATATATATATATATATATATATATATATATATATATATATATATATATATATATATATGTATTTATTTATTTATTAGTGGTGAGCAGTGCTTTAAGTGGGCCAGTACTCAGTACCGCCACTCAGTACCGCCACTTCCAAATATAGCTCTTGAGCGTTCCGCCACCTCTATGTTCGCCCAGAACGTGCTTTTAGCGTACGCTCATTTGGACATCTGTTTTAATAGATGTTTTAATCTTTTGCCTGCGCTGCTGCTTTTCAGAGAGCCCTTCACAATGCAAGAGCAGAGCAGAGCAGAGACTACATTACCCATAAACCCTTGAGTTTTACAAGTGAAAAGCACATGTGTTGCTTTTGCCACTGTCAGTAACAACTCAACGTGTCCGGAGAGGGTGTGTGAAACGCGCACACTCGGCTTGGTAATAATTCAAATACAGTGAACAACACTTAGTATGCTCTCTTGACTTCAGACTCTGAGTACTTAAACAACACGGTCAGAATCAGATGACTCACTGGTTGACATCCCACCAAGCCTGAATGATATCGCTGCTTGTCAGATGCAAGCTAATGAAATAATGCATTAGCTCTTTCAGGTAGGGTGACCAGACGTCCCGAAAAATTCGAGACAGTCCCGAAATCTAAACTGTTGTCCAGAATCCCGAATCTGGCCCTAATGGTCCCGAAAATTATACTTAAGCAAAATCTTGAGTAGTTATTGTCTGATAAACACTAAAAACTGTCTGCGGAGGTTGAGTCGTCCTACAACCAGCCCCCGCCAGCTGCTCATTGGCTGCAGCATCTTTTTTCTAACCCGTCTTTCACACCGCAAGCGTGAGCGGTATGCAAGCAGCGCGTCCGTGCAACTACATCGTCACTGCAGCAGCAGACTCTCGCAAGTATTCACACTGCAAGGGTATAAGTACAGCATCACAGCAGCAGCTGCAAAGCGTGTTCAGCAGACGGTATAACCACTTCAAACAACGGGTATAATTCTTTCAACTTTTGCTTTTTTAACAATACAACATACTTTCACCCAAAACGATTAATTAAAAAGTTTATATGGGTAAATACATATTTGTTATACTTAATTTTCTTTCTGGCATAATTGTTAAAAGACTACTAGACATTGTTGTTAAAACTCTTGACATGCTTATTCTGTGCGTTTTGAGCACGTTTTGTGTTAAATCATATTTATTTTGTCCATCAAAAGTGTCCTTTCACTTTAATTGAGTGTGAGCAGCACAGCAAAAATAGACCGGATGCCAAAACCCCCGCTGCACTGCTTTTCACGTGACGCTCCTGCTTGACGCTCATGCGCTGCTCCTGGTCCCGGTGTGAATGCACTCATTGATTAACATGGACGGCGAAAAAATACGCGCTGCGCGCGCACGCTTGCGGTGTGAAACAGGCGTTACAACAATGCCATTTGAGTTCATGATTTTAATGTTGTTGTTTGAAATTCATTCTTTTATTATAGGCTAAGAAGTCTAATATCATAAGCCCCCCATCCCGTCACCCAAGGCCGCAGACACCTCCCTTACCCCTTTAATATAGTTGTTGTTACCTCAGGGGATGAGGGGAGTCATCAAAAAAATTAAAATAATAATAATAATTGTTGACGGGCCACTGCTGCACACCGTCACGAAAGCTTATCTTTTTCACGTGTTTAAAAGCCTTACCCCTTGTCGATTTAAACATTAAAGCATCCAAAAACAAGACGCAGAAAAGCTGAACAGAGTAGCTGGTTACTCGCGCGCTGTATTCGGTGTGCACGAAAGAGATCGAGAGCCGCGTATCACGGACAGCGAGACTGAACTGAGCTCTCTTCTGCTAAGTTCTCCTCGAAGTCGAAGTTCGTTCTCCCACCTGAACGAACAAATACAAATCGCAGTTTGAACAAACAAAAATATGTGAAAGAGCCCAATTCAGTACCACGGTGTTCTGGTGTTCAGGGCCCATGCAGAGAAAGCCGTCTCAAAATGCTTGAACACCGAATTTGCTTATTTTTGCTCATGATATCCACCTTGGAAATTATGCTTGAAAAAACTGTCAGTTATTTCTTTAAAAGAAAGTAAACAGTTGAGAAAAAAAATGGGATGTGCATTATATTGGATGCGTTCATTGTCTCTTAAAGTGACCGCGCCTAATTTAGCTACTGGCTGCTATAATGTTAATCCAAGATAATGAAAGAAAATCACTCACTGCTTTTGACTGAATTATTTTGTAGTTCTAACAGTCAAACCAAAAAATTATTCAGACACCAGATATAATTTTTGATATATATAGCAAAACTTTAATAATGTGAGAAAAAAAGGTGTCTGAATAAATGTAGGTGTGATTGTATATTTCATTTTTACATTGAAGACTATCCAGTGCTATTTTACATTTAATTATTTGGTTTCTGTACATTGACACCTACAAACTTGAAAAAAAAAAACATTGTGTAAATAGCACAAATAAATAAAAATAAACGAACATCCAAATTAAACAATTTCAAACAGGGCCCACTAGTACAACCCTCACCGGGTCCCCGCTGACCCCAGCTACTGCCCTGCTTATGGCCCTGCTCACACCTGTTTCACACATAATCCGTCTGCAGTGCGTATGCAGTCCGTGTGCAGTGTGGTGCAGCACGGACTCGATGTGCTTTCACACAGGACGCGTTTGCAGTTCACTACTCGGTACGTAAACGATAGCTGCACTGCTGCAGACGCAACGCTCCTGGAACGCAACTGGAATCCGTTAACATGGGTGCGTAAAAAATATGCAACGCATACGCACAGGCACTGCAGATGGAGTATGTGTGAAACAGGCGTAAGGTTGTTTGCACCTTGTGCAATGTGGAATTAGTTTACAGGTTTTTCAAGCACTTTGTGATGCATTTTGGAAACAGGAGATGAGCCCCTTTTCTAATGCACCATCTAGCTTGATAAACCCCTTCTCAAAGACTTACTGTTTGTCTATTTTATTTGGGTTACACGCACATTCTGAATGCCTTCGGCAGTATTCGAATGAGCCATTTTAATCTAGATTATTCTAGATTAATTTCAAGATCATAGTGAGATTAATCTATTTTAAAATAACTAATCTATGCCCACCACTAATAAATATATATATATATTATATATAATTAAGCATGATATACAAATAAAACCTTAAAACTTAAAAACGTTTTAACATATTTGACATACAAACATATTTGAATGCTAAAATAATCCCATCAGTTAAATTGGCTACATGCACCAAGGATCATGTTAGTCCTGATTATTTTATCAGTTTGAATCAGACATAACCATATTTTGAGTTGTGACTTTAATCATTTAGCAGATGCTTTTATCCAGTGTCAGGGAGAGTGATTTGGAACCTCTTTGGGATGGCACCACAAGGTGCCGTTCACTTGCAGAGTGCCGAACTTCCAGTGCCAGTGACAATGCAACACCGTGGGTGGCTATAGCCCTGTCTGAATTTTTAATAGCTCTGGTTTAGTCCCATTTCTTTATAAAGTAACTCTGACGTCATCAATATAATGTATTTTCTCTAGCACGCCCACATATTGATCTAGCCCCACCTTAGCACCGATACAGAAAAGATTCTGGCGCCGTGCCTGTGGAGGGCGCATAAGTTTGATCAAGTGAGTTTAGGTACACTGGTGCAGCGCCAGTGGTCGTCTTATAGACAAGCATTGGTACCTTGAATTTGATGCGTGCGGCTACTGGTAGCCAGTGTAACCTGATGAGGAGAGGAGTAACGTGAGCATTTTTTGGCTCATTGAAGACAAGTCTCGCTGCTGCATTCTGGATCAGTTGCAGAGGCTAGATAGAATATGCAGTAAGGCCAGCCAAGAGAGCATTACAATAGTCCAGAAAGAGAAGAAGAGCTTGGACATACAGTATAAAGCACATATTCTGCCTAATCATATTCTACATTCCTATACCTAAACTTAACAACTACCTTACTAACTATTAATAAGCAGCAAATTGGGAGTTTAATTAGACAAATGTCATAGTTAATTGTTTGTTAATAGTGACTTATCCTTAAAGTAAAGTGTGGTCAAAAGAATTGCAAAAAAATATGGTTCAGGGCAAACTGGACATCAATTGGATATTTCCAATTTTAGCATTATCATGACTCCATAATCACTATGTTTCAGTCAATCAGTCAGTTTTGTTATTTTCCAATATTGCTTTTAGGAACATTTGGTTCCCACAATTTAGGCTGAACCTGACCCTACCCACACACGCACACTAACACACACACGTGTTTACCATGCAGGCACACCACTGTCCCAGTTTGCGAGTATCACTGTACTGTTAATGATTCCATTAACCATTCATTTCTAGTGACAGTAATTCATAGTTTTATTCGTAATATTATATGTTGATTTCTTCTCCCACAGCATCAATACATCCAATATCAACCCCTCCAAATGTTTGGTTTGAAAGTACGGAAAAAAAAAGGTTACCTAATCTAAAATTATTATTTCTTGACAAATGGACTCCATTATCAACTGATTCATGAATATTTGCCCAGTCCAGCAATGACAAGCTACACTTTCTCATCTAGGGGAAATAGAATTGTTCAAATTGTGTTTGAGAGAAGGCTCACACACTGGAGGCGGCCCATAATGCAATACGCCAATTTTTTCCTATTTTTTGCAGTTCCAATTTATTGAAGTAACAGAGCAGAAAATGCAGTGACAGCTGTAGCACTTTATTGCGAATTAGTACATACGTTCGGCAGAGAGAGACAGAGAAAAAGAGAGAGAGAGAGGGGACTCATTGTATTTCTGTAATTGCCACGGGCTCTGAAAATGGGCTAGCAATAGTACTGGAGCAATTACATATTGAAGACAGAAGATGACAGGATATACTTTGAACATCAGATCACATTTACAGTGGGATTTGACCCCCCTCCTCAAAACAGAGCTGAGAGGAGAGGTACTATGCCAATGACAGCCATACATGCTCACGACTTGGTGAGGCCGCTGGATGATTATAATTATTGTGTCTGACGTTTGACCCGGTATTGATGGTGTGGCTGCTGAATGTTTCTCCCTCTGTGT